>NC_056728.1:661073330-661135830 GCF_019279795.1 Protopterus annectens
AATAAAAAAGTTCCACATTTTTTCTGAAGTATCAGTAGTATCATTACTTATCTTCTTATACTTCATTTTTTTCTCCTTTTATTTTTCCCACATTGTATCATTCAATTTATACTTCTGTTTAAAACATAACCACCACTCTGACTAGTCCTTATAAATTTCTTTCATTTCCACAAGATATTGCCATAACTTTAAAATATCAGTTTTTCCTTTATTATCCCATTTCACTTCATTTGTTCTTTTTATTCCCTTCCCTAGTCTTATGTACTTGGAATTTCCTTTTAACACAATCCATATTGCCCAATGATCTGAAAAAACTGTCACCATCAGAACATATTCATCTACTACTAGTAACCTGCTGAAATTAAAAAAAAAAGTCTAATTCAGTTTTTTTTTTTCTCCTCTACTATATGTCCATGTACTCTTCTTCCAAATTCTTAATTGCCCATGTTTTATAATATCTAACACTGTTTAAACATCATAAGCTTTCTTTTTCTGCTGTAAATATCCTACTATAATTATTTACATATTTATAGCCACCTTATGAATTATATTTCTAAACATACCTTCTCTTTCTCTCTCTTTTTGTCACATATGCATAGATTGCAATAACATCAAGAAATGTTGTTCTACCTACTCTCACAAATGCAATGTCTAGAACATGTAATGTATCCTAGTATAGAACAGGTATGCCTGAACAATTCTCTCTGCCTAAGTTCCAAATTACATATTTTCCCCACCATACTTCAGTTTGATGTCTCTCTTCTTGTGTTAAGAATCTAATGTCTTCTAATATAATAATGTCATGTTTCTGCTGTTTGCAACACTCAGAAATATCAATTCTTCTTACTAAATTTCTTAAATGATTAACATTAATACTTTACAAGTAATATTGTCTTATTAGAATCATATTCATACTTTCCCTTTTGTCTTTCTTTAACCCTTCTGTATTTTTTCTCCCCTGCACTCATTTACCAATAGAATTTATTTTTGTTTAACTAAATTCAATTTAAAATCTTCACTATCACTTAACCCTGCCCCTTCTCCCAATCTTTTATTTATATTAAATCATTTACTCTTTATTTTTTGTAACTCTTGCCCTCTTTCTAATGTATTTGTTTCTTCTTGTTCTGTTTGCATATCTGCTGTTTCTATCTCTTTTTCTGCATGTTCATTCTCTTGACTTTGATCTATGTCTCTACTATTTTTTATTCTATTTCACTTACTTTTTCACATTCCACCCCATACATGCCCCTTTCTATTATATTTATAACATATCAACTTACAGTCCCTTATATCATGTCCTAGATTTCAACATAATAAACATCTTTGTTTATAAAAATTATTAATCAAATAATCAGTTCTTCCACATAGAAAACATGCTTTAGGCTGTCCCCTGTATTTCATAATGCCTTTATCTCCTTCATAGGTTGGTACTAGGCTATCAGCCCTAGGGCCTATACAAGCCTAGCTATAACAATTCCCTGGATATTTCTTCCCACACTATTTACTTCCCTAGTCCCCTGTCTTCAACATTTGTAATGCTTGGAATATGTACAATGTTCACGTTTTCAATTTTGAGGAAACCACATGATAATCCCACGCCCCAGTCCACAAACCTCTGTTATCATATACCTTTGACATATCTAACACATCTATACTTAACTTTGATAAAATTATTTTTAAAGTCAGTTTATCTACTTCAGTCCTGAATCGTATATGTTATCTATCTATAGAATGCTTTGAATGTATATAAATTCCACAGCATTCAATTTTTCTTTTTCTCATATTCCTCTAGAAAATGTTCCATTATTTGATCAGTCTCAAAAATAATGTCACAAAATGTCTCTTTATTTATATATATATATATATATATATATATATATATATATATATATATATATATATATATATATATATAAAAGCTCATGATTCACTTGCTTTAACTCCTAATGTTGTAATTACTTCATCCCATACCTTATATCTGTCCAATTTACTATCTTCTTTTTGCTCAGTTCATACTGTGAATGGTCTCTCTCTTTTTTGTATTTATTACTTTTCCTCTTTTTTCATTTTCTCTGCTCCTACCTTCACCATCTCCGTGTACAATTTCCTTTTACCTGCTGATTCTTCTGCTTGTTGACAATCTTCCTTCTGTATCTTATCCATTAATTTTCCGGCGCATGCATCTTTACCTGTCTAGTGTTCACTCATATTCGCCATATCCATAAGTAACTCATTATGCACCCCTCCTTATGGGAGGATTGCAGCAACACATTCTTGTGTTGATACCTCTTCCTCAAAGAGGTTCTGCTGAAAATTATCTTCTGAGTCAATCAAAGGCATGATTGTATTTTCTTCCATATTCTCTCACTGCCTTTGAAAAGGCTTGACTGCATTTTCTAGCTCAGTAATGATATCATCTTCCTCTCTCAAAGGCTTACCTACCTTCTTTTCAATACTGAACATTTCTGCTATACTAACATCCTTGTTCACATCAGAAACCACACTATTTTCATCCTTTTTGTACAATAAATCAATTTCATGACTCATGACTGACTCCATTTAAACTTGTTTTGTTTGTTTTTTACCTGCTTCTCAGAATGGAAGCAGGGAATGCTATGTGAAAAGCGTTACTTCTGTACAAACATTACAGAGTAATGTTTTTTATTGATATATACATTACATATTATTTACATACATACATATTTACATTATTTGCATCTATTTACAAATCTCCATACATTATAAACTTCAATTTTAAGCATTTCCCCCCAACTCTTTTATCCACAACCAAAACATTATTTTCTCCAGAATCTTTGTTAAAGTTCATTTTCCATTGTATTTAATTTCATTTAGTGTCTTGTTCCATATAGTCCATGAAGCATAAAATATTACCCTGCCATTTTCTTCACTTCTTCCTGATTTCATGCACCATAATAACCAAATTCTATTGTACCCATATTTATTTGCACAACTTTTAACAAACTTTTCACCTTAATATATTTATATATTTCTTTTCACAAATTATTAACTCTTTCACATTTCAAAAACAAGTGCTCAGTGGTCTCAAACTCTCTGCATTTATTACATCTTGCTTTTTCTTGTATGACATGTTTGCCTTAACCAGCAATTTTCTAAAATACAATCTCCATAAAAATCATTACGGTCTTAACCTTTTTGTAGTTATTATACCTCATCATTGTGGATTTTTTCTTATCTATTTGCAAATATTTCCATGGATTAATGCAATAAAATGCTTTTATAATATTCACGTACCATTCCTTTTGATTTTTCTCGCATATATTATTATTTTTATTTTCCATAACACAATTTTGATTTGATACTCTTATTTTTTCATTCATAATGCTTTTTCTTCTTTTTTTTAACTTCCATTCCTTCCCACAATTCTTTGTATTTATGATATAGTATCATTTCTATTAGGTTTTTATTTTTCTTTATAATTCCTTTTAATACCATATATAAAATTAAAGATGCTACATATACTATTGGGTTTATTAAACCTAAGCCTCCTAGCTCTTCTCTCATATATAGAATCCCTCTCTTAACTAGATCCAGTCTAGAGACTCATATAAAGGAAAATATAATCATCATTAGTCCCTGTTTATACTTAGGTATCATATAGATGTTAGCAGCATAAGCAACTTTTTCTATTACCATGGTGTTCAATAAGTATGCTTCTTTTTCATATGAAAATCTATATGATTTCCAAAAATTTGTCATATCCTTCACTTCTTTGAGTACATTATCTCATTGTTGCTGTCTGATTTCTTACTGTCCATCAGTCAAATTCTTCCTCAGTTGTCTTCTCTATTTTTTCCTTGTTTCTTTCTTCATCTTCATGTACAGCCTCTTTATTAGTCACAACCTTTTGTACATTTCCTTGTATAACAACATTCTTCTATCTCTTTCCTCTGTATAATGTCACTTTTGTTTGTATTTTCTTGCACATTCATTTCACATTCTAGCCATGAAAGACCAGTATTGCCATTTTTTTGCATTTTAAATCACATTTTTTTGTATTATGCCCTGTTCTGAACCACACAAGGACCAAACAGCCTGACTGATGCAGCAACACTACCAACCAGATATAATCCACAAATGGTTAAAATCCGATAAATGAAAATCTCTTTGAAACATGCACCAATTTATTTAAGCCTTCAAAATATACAGTCCCAAGACCAACTTCCTCAGAAATAGTTAACCTGTAACAACAAAATTCAAACTGATGACATTGACTTTAAAAAACCTTCCATCCATGACATCACTTCCATTGATTCACCATTAAAGTGATACAATGTCTCTACAAATCATATGGCTTTTACCTACTTGATAATATTTACTGCCAATGTGAACTAAATTAATGATGATAATATTTTTACCATCCAATTAACCAAATTTAAAATGCAGAATAAACTACAATGAAATACATTTATATATTAAAAAACATATAAGAATTCATATAAAGTTCATGTAAAAATTCAAAGATCACATGCAATGCACTGGTCAATGTCTCAAACAAACATACTTTCACCAAATCAATTATATAATAGTGCGATAATATCTAAAATTTTTAAAAATGCTCTTAACCTTAGCTGCCATAATAGTTCCTTCCTTTCCAACAAAAGTGAATCCATCACCCTCCCATATTTGGGATTTATATGGTCATTAATTTAGTTCAAAAGTATAGATCAACATATGATCAAGATCAATATGTTAAAAACACAGAAATTGCATAGAGATATGAAGGCATATAGAGAATCCCAAGGTAATTCGCTGATCCCCGAGGTGTATACATCTGCAATTAAACCTCCGACTAGTGATTGTGAAGGGGAGTCATGAATTAAAAAGAAACCTAAGATGACATCTCAAGTAGTGATGACCGAATCTTGGCCAGAAAGAAGAAGGGATCAGCCTATCATAATCAGCACTGAGGAAGATGACACAATTTCTGCCTCAGTCCAAGGGACATCGCCAGAGAAAAAACAACTGAAAAACAAAACATGCATGAAGAAGATTTAGACATTCCCCTGGCTGATATTGGTCAATTGGAAATATTATTAAATTCCAAGAAGGATTTTAAAATATACAACTTTTCTTCTTTCCGCTTTTCAATGGAATTAGTGGACTTGTTAGCCAAAGGCATGTCATTTTTTCCTAGTAAAAGGGCAGATTTGGCTGAATTGTTATTGGATTTAAAATTGTTTATCAGAAAATGTAATTTAAATTTGATGCTGGGGGATATAGGAGCTACTTCAACCCCTTTCCAATTACCTAGTACATTTAACCCCCCCCCACACATCCATCATTGGTTTTATTCGAGAGAATGTGCAAATTGGAAATCTGTCGCACTTTGGAGCTGAGGGCCACTACTAAGTATAACATCACGAGGAGTGAGTGGGAGGCTTTAAATTTGTTGAGAGGCTCCTCAGTCCGTGTGATGCAGCCGGATAAGGGGGGTGGCTTGGTAGTGATGGAGGAAGCAGATTATAATAGGAGAATGGAAACCATTTTGTCCTCAGAATCTTATGTAGATATATCCTTGAATGAATTAAATGGACATTTGGCAAGGATTCATATGTATTTCGAGGACATGTTTATGAATGGGACCATAGATAAGACCATCTATAATTATATAGCAATGTCAGCTCCTAGGATACCTGTGGTATTTGGTAACCCTAAGATTCACAAGGATGTTAATCATCCTCCAATGAGACAGCTGGTGAGTGCAAAATGCAGCAGCTAAAGTGGTGGATACCATATTAAAAAAATATGTAAAACTTGAACAACATATTTCTAAGGACTCATGGTCGTTCTTGACAAGGGTGAATGCTTTAACTCTTAAACCAGAAGATGTTTTTCTTACTATAGATGTGGTCGATTTGTATTCCTCAATACCCCAGGATATAGCAGTAGAATGGGTAGAGGAAAGGTTATTAGCAAGAGGTGCCCCCATGGATGAGATATTGATGGTGAGAGAACTTTTGGATATAATTCTTACTCGTAACTTTGTGACTTTTAATCAGAAATACTATCATCAGATAAAAGGTGTCCCAATGGGGTCACCATGTGGGGGGAGTGCAGCTAATTTAGTTTTAGCATCATGGGAAAGCAATTTTGTGTTCAATCATCCATTTATATCAGAGAAGGTACATCTGTGCACGAGGTTTTTGGATGATATTTTCATTATCATGGAAGGGAATAGAGAGATAGCTGAGGGCTTGGTCAATGATTTCAACACTTCAACTGAATTTTTGAGGTTTACTTGGGATTACCAGAAAGAGAGGGTCACTTATTTGGATGTTGATTTAATTAAATCATCCGAAAACGGATATTTAGTGGCCAAGATTTATCGTAAACCTATGTGGTCTAATAGTTATCTACAATTTGAGAGTAATCATCCCCACCACCAAAAACGTGCCATTGTGAAAGGACAATTGGTCCGGGCAGCCAGGATGGTCACTATGTTTGCTGATTTTTTACTGGAAATGGACAAAATTTATGAATTGTTTTCCAATAAAGGCTACCCGACCCCCATGTTAGTAGAATTAATGACGGAGGTAAAACACAAGAGGAGATCTGGGTTTTATAAACCCCTATTGGGGTTGCATCCTGGGGGATCAAATGAACCAGCTAATAATTGTCGGTCTGTTGATCATTCCATGAGGTTTGTAATGACCTACAGTATGGATGCTCTTAGCATTAGCACTTCCATCAAAAGGTTTTGGGCTATTGCCACTAGTGAGTTTGATGGGTTACAACAGTTGGGACAGAAGGTAAAGTTTACCTATAGAAAGGGACCTGGGTTAAAAAATATCTTAGAAAGCCAACTAGATAAGAGCTGGAATGTTCACATGTAATTCTTGTAGACATTGTAGATTTGTAAAACAGGGCTCCATTTTCATAACTTATTCAGTAAAAGGAAAGTATAATTGTAGAAGTTCTCATGTTATAGCATGCACTTCCTGTTCTAGTTTCTATGTGGGAAAAACGGACAGGAAATTATGTCAACACATGTATGAACATTCTTATGCTATCAGGAAGAACAAGGAAGAGAATGCCCTAGCAAAACACATTCAGGAGTTCCCTGAGCATGGTTTTAATTTCATGGCAATTGACCATATAAATCCCAAATATGGGAGGGGGATGGATTCACTTTTGTTGGAAAGGAAGGAACTATTATGGCAGCTAAGGTTAAGAGCATTTAGGTCTCAATGGCATGCTGTCAATAGCATGCATTTTAAAGCTGAAGAGCCTGGAGAGGTAGTTCCTTTGGCTGCCTGAGTTCCACCATTTAATTACAAGTGTTTTGTTTGCAAGCCCTAATATTTGTAGTTATATAATTTTTTAAAAATTTAGATATTATATTATATAATTGATTTGGTGAAAGTATGTTTGTTTGAGACATTGACCTTTAAGTGCATTGCATGTGATCTTTGAATTTTTAGATGAATTTTTACATGAACTTTATATGAATTCTTATATGTTTTTTAATATATAAATGTATTTCATTGTAGTTTATTCTGCATTTTAAATTTGGTTAATTGGATGGTAAAAATATTATCATCATTAATTTAGTTCATATTGGCAGTAAATATTATCAAGTAGGTAAAAGCCATATGATTTGTAGAGACATTGTATCACTTTAATGGTGAATCAAAGGAAGTGATGTCATGGACAGAAGGTTTTTTAAAGTCAATGTCATCAGTTTGAATTTTGTTGTTACAGGTTAACTATTTCTGAGGAAGTTGGTCTTGGGACTATTTTGAAGGCTTAAATAAATTGGTGCATGTTTCAAAGAGATTTTCATCGGATTTTTATCGGATTTTAACCATTTGTGGAATATATCTGGTTGGTAGTGTTGCTGCATCAGTCGCGCTTTTCTGTGGATCCCATTTGGCGGTTTCCAGGCTGTTTGGTCCTTGTGTGGTTCAGGAGTTTGTTTGTTCTTTTAATCTATTATGCCCTGTTCTGCCACATATATAACATCTTTTTTATCACATTCATTGATTAAATGATCATTTTTTCCACAAAAATAACAAATCTTTGGTTGACCTCTGTATTTTACAAAACCCCTATTAACATGAGCATTAATAATACTTGGTACGTGCATAACATTATCATTTTCAGTATTACTCCATATTCTCATCCCCCACTCCATAGTTCTCTTTCATCATATTTTTGTGGTGTCCATTACTTCTTTACATGTAATTAACAAATGTTCTTTCAGTTTCTTTGCTTCAACTTCAGTTCTAAACTGGATTATTATTCTTTTTTTTGTCTGTAAAAAGATTACAACACATATTTTCTGACCATGGACAGATATTTTTCTTTTGTTCATATACACCCAACATTTTTTTCCATGGCCTGCCCAGTCTCAAATATCAAGTCACAAAAAGTATTTTTATTCATTAAAATAAATGCTCTTACCTCTTTTGCTTTGGTACCCAGATGTTCTATAACAGTGTCCAAAATGTCATGCCTGTCTAAACTGTTTTCTTTTTTACTGCTCACATGCAGTGCTCCATTTCTAACAGTTAGTGCGTACATTTTTGCCTCTGGGACTTTTTTCTGCACAGTCTCTTCTTCTTTTTTTTCTTCTATTTTTCCATGATGTCACTCCATGAAATTGCTGCTTCATTTCCTAGCTTATTTTGGTTTACCATTTCTTCCAAATAATCATCCTGCAACCCCCAATTGGAGGGTTGCAATTAACCATTTCTCAGAGGTAATTGTCTCTCCTTCAAGCAATCTCCTCTAAAAAGTTTTCCTCTGAATCCATCTCTGTTTCAGCTATAAACTCCTTTTCCTCCAATGCCACTGTTTTTTCTACACCCACATCATCAGAAAAAGTTTCTGCTAGTGATTCTACCATTTCAACTACATTTTCAGCAACTTTCATTCCACTTTCAGCAAAAGCTGAATCAGCCATGTTTTCTCCCTAATTCCCCAGGCTGCCTCTATGCCTGGAATAGGAACAGAAAGTCTGTTGTGTCACACATAAATGCTATCCCCTACTACCAAGAGTAGGGGAAGCTCCCCAGTGCCCTGACCTCATTATAGTATAAATACCACTTCTGGTGTCTCCGCTAAAAAGAGACTACTAGCCAAGTGGGACTAACCTGGTCCACAAAGTATAAATACATAAATTCATTAATTAATTTTGTGTGTGTCTGTGTGTGTGTGTGTGTGTGTGTGTGTGTGTGTGTGTGTGTGTGTGTGTGTGTGTGTGTGTGTGTGTCTGTTTGTGTGTTTGTATGCATTTGTGTATGTATATGTATATATATATATATATATATATATATATATATATATATATATATATATATATATATATATATATCTATGGGATTTGTACAGATGCTCAACTGCATCTTTCACCGAATCCCAATTTGGTGAGCATACTTGTGTGAAAGTGCTGTTCACCGAAGCAGCACTTTCACATAAGTATGCTTGTTGCTCCGGTCATACTATGGTGCAGTAAGGGAAAATTCCCTTTTCCCCACTGTAGTGTGACTTTGGAGTACGAATATTAAAGTAAGGGGGTGTGGAGGGATTGCCCCCCACATCGGGGGCGCAGTGGGGCTTGCCCCCCTGCATTCAAGTAGATTTTGTTTTTTTTCTTTTTAACATACTTTATCGAAAGCGCTTTTTCGATGAAAGCACATTTCGTTAAAGTGTGTTTGGTGGTAATAGATTTGGGCTTTTGTTCTTTCGATCAAAAGTCCTAGATCCATATAAATATATATATATATATATATATATATATATATATATATATATAAAAGGGTCTAGGACTCTTACATGAACACACACACTTTTTACCGAATCGTGAATGGGCGGGCATACTTATGTGAAAATGCTTTTCACTGAAGCAGTATTTTTGCATAAGTATGCCTGTTGTGCCAGTCATACTACAGTGTGGATAAGGGAAAATTCCCTTTTCCCCTCTGTAGTGTGATCTTAGGTTCATAGGTTAGTACTAGACTAACTGCCCTTGCGAGCCATTGTAAGCCTAGCCAATTATCCCTTGTGAGACTCAAACCCTGCCCGTTGTGTTTGTAAGGCAAACACCTTAACCATTAGGCCACCCTCCCAACAAGGAGTGAGAATATTAAAGTAGGGGGTGTGGGGGGGCTCAGCCCTCCACATGGGAGGTGCACGGGGGCTTGCCCCCTGTGTAAAAGTAGATTTATTTATTTATTTTTTTTAACATATTTTAGTGAAAGTGTTTTTTCGGAAAAAACGCTTTCATTAAAGTGCGTTCAGTGTTATATTTATATTTAAAAAAAAAAATATATATATATATATATATATATATATATGTGTGTGTGTGTGTGTGTGTGTGTATATATATATATATATATATATATATATATATATAGATATATAGTGAAAACTTAGAGATTTCTTGATATGCAACTACTTGTGGATGGGGTTGGTATGACACATGTTGTCATGGGCATTTGTGGAAAGTAAACATGTTTCTCTGCAAAGAATGCAACAAACCTATAGACAGCATACACGTGTGGAAAAATATCTATGAATGTTCACAATACTTTCCCACCATAAGTTTTACAGTAGCTGTATTGTCATCTATACAGAGCACTTTACAAATGAAGACTTACAAATGTAAGTTATATCATAATATGTAAGTACTGTCATCCATGAAGTCTTCAACCTCTGCAAACGCATGTCAGGTGCACTGTAATTATGTACATATTGAGTATATAGCTAACCATAATATAACAGATATGATATAAAATAGGTAGATATACTTTTGGGTTGGGTGTCTGACAACAGGCTTGGGGGTTGGCATAATGGTTAAGATATTTACGTCACAAACACAAGGTGCAGAGTTGATTCTCACCTTTAAAAGAAAAATTGGATAAGTTTAAAATGGCCCCTAGGGGCAGCTAGCTTAGTATTTACCTATGGTATCAGACAGCTACTTCATTTTTCCTTGTAGAAGTAATCCCACATATATGGATATCTCAGAATGCTACAGACTTATTTAACATATTAGCTGGGGGTCTACTTGAGAATACCAAAAGTCCACTTACTCAAAGACGACAAGACCAAGGCGACATCACCGAATCTTCATTTAAGCGAATCTTCACATAACCAAGACGTTACCCATGGAATGAAACCGGTCAGCCAACAATAGCAAGAATGCACATGGAAGCCATCTGAACAGACACAAGTGGGAGGCTTCACCCCACCACCCCCCAATGTGGGGGGTTGTGCTGCCCGCATGCTCCCTAAATAATTATACCAACTCCGAGATCGTATTGTAGTGGGGAAAAGGGCAAATTTCCAAAGTTGCCGACCAGTTCCTTTCCCTGGGTATCTTCTCAGTTATGTGCAGAGTCATTTAAATGAAAAATTGGTGATGTTGTCTCAGTCTTATCATCTCGGCGTAAGTGGGCTTTTGGTCTTTTCAGGTAGACCCATCGGATGACATATTTTGCTCTTCAGCACCATATATCATTAATGGTCCTCATCAGCATGAGATGTTTCAAAATTTTGGGGACTGATAGCACATAGTGCCAATATCTAACAACCCTTGTTAAGTCCAACATTATCTGCCAAAATCATAAATTCTTGCAGAAGAAACCAACTCTGTTCATGCAGATGGATAATGTCTTTATTATGATCCAGACAGTCTAGTTTCAATTAATGCCTGCAGCACCTATAAGAGCTGGTGGGGGATAGGATGAATGATGAGGTCAAGCCTGCTCATCCCTCATCACAGGAAGCCTGAGGATGATGAGCTGGCGAGAGTGAACTAGGCCATTCGTGAAGCCTCAGTGAAACCCACTGCCAAGAACAGTAGCCAGAGTAGGTAAATGTCAGTGTGCACTCACAACTTTTGATGGGGTGTGTAGTCAACTAAAAAGTTTTGCATGCCTCACAGTATACAGTGCTCTTCTAAATGATGACAGCATAGACAGGGTTGTATATCCCATTACTCTGTAAAGCCATTTTTGGGGAGCAGCAAATAATGGCTCCCAAACTTCTTTCTTAAGCAAGCCATATCAGGTGAAAAACTAGGCCTGGGAGAGGGTTAAATACTTACATCATGCTGTAATACCCTGTTGTCAGGAAGATGAGGGCTAAGGAAAGTTAGACTTTATCAGAACTTTTCACCTTCAACAGAATCACTAGAAAAATCCTGAGGATAAACATGTAAGGGCTTTTTTGGTATGTCTTAAATATTGCAGACAGTTGAAGTATAGTGCATTATGATCATTCTGGGAGATACACACAGCTGATATGTACTAATATTTGGTAGTCTGAGCAATGTGAATACACATGCTTACAGTACTGGACAATATAATACAGTGTCGAACATGCAGGTGACATCAGTAATGTGCACACTAGTTAACTGCAGCAATATGGTAACATACTACTCTTAAACAGTACTAGTAGTTGTAGTAACCAATATCTCACAGAATTTTAAAAACTTCTGCCATACTGGTAAAATGTAAGGAACCAAACAGTTACGATTAGCATATTACCCAAGCCACCAGAGTAATTTTTGCACACTTGTAGGAAAAATTATGGGATTACATGAGAAGAGACATGTGATACTCTGTGTCTCCCAGTATAACATTCACAGGTAAAATTAAATACATTCAACAGGAATTATGTTTACACAGACAGTTTAGCAAACTCATGTGTAGTTAACATTATTGATATGTAAGCTAATAGGCTCTGAAGTTTTTTTTTCTTGCTTGTAAGTATAAGTATACTAGTTATTTCTTATTTATAACTGTCTGTAATAAATTGAATAATGCACTAGGGTTTGATTTAGTGTTGTGTGCCTTCTAAGGTGAATTGTAGCTGTATGTCACTGATGAAATTGTATTGTTTCTACTGGATGTGATCAGTCATCACTAATACATGATTTCTGGATGAATGTACAAAAGCTATGTTCCACTGATGCTACCTGTTGGTGATTTGGTTTGTGGAAAACAGTGCAGTAAAAACATCCAATGATGACATGTGGCTAAAAATCAAGTTAGTAGAGAAAAGATACACTTAATACTGAGACTCAGAGATAATAATCAGTTTCTATTGCACACGTCTTAGGGATTTTACAGCCATTCATTTACAAATTACCAGGGGTCTTTGAAATATAACAATAATAATAATAATAATAATAATAATAATAATAATAATAATGATAATAATAATAATAATCTCTGTGAAAATCCTTACCAGACTAAAAACTCATGGTTCAGGAAAAAAAAAATTAGCAGCTGAAGTATCACTTTCTCCAAAATAATATAGTGGTAGAAAGACCTTTTGCAGTATCAAACAACAGAAAGGTGGTTAAAATAGAAAGTAGGACTCTCAAAGCTACTTTTTGTCTGAAGATATCTCTTTATTTGTAAATACTACTTTACAGGCAGATAAACACTGCTGGGAGAATGTGTTAAAGCTTGTAACAATATGCACTTATTTCAATTGTTCAGACAGGGGGCGTTATTTGAGATATGTCCACCATCGGAGATGGTCCCATCGGTGGGGGAGGGGGGTGGCTCAACACTGCGGGTGCAGTCTAAAACACTTGCCCAACAATTTTTACCTGTTTCCAAAGACTTAACAACTATGTCTCAATTGCATCGAATGAAAGATAGTAAATATTTTCAAAAAATCTTAATCATTTAGTGAAGCAAACTGTGCCTGAAAAGCAAAATTAAATCGAGTCCATTTAGAAAAAAATGCATGCCTTAATCTATCACCTTCTACACTACAGTTATTTTTCTTGATTATAAAACCAATCTAATTATTGCCTAGGCATGCCTATTGCCTTCAAGCAAATTACATTCCTAGCTTAAACCATTAAAAACTGATAAACAGGAATAAAAACCTGTGAGTATGTTGAGCTATTAATAAATACAAAAAGAAAAAGACAGTCTTAACTTTCTGGAGCTGATTCTGAGGTGTTTTTGTGTATTTTTGTCAGATCTGCCTGTAGAGTTTGGGTCTATATTCATGTGCTGATTCCTCTAGCTGATAGTTCCAGTGTTAGATATGTTCATGGACCTCGCTTTGTAGTTATTTAGCCAAATAAGAGATACAGTTTACTTTTTGTTTTTTTTTTATATGAACTGATCAAGATTACTGAGAAATATGAATATATATATATATATATATACATATATATATATTTTTTTTTTCTTTTTTAAATGTGTGTGTGTATACTGGTCATTCTCTCGCATTCTCTCAAGTAAAGCAAAATTTGTGGTGGTCCACTTTGCTAAAGTTCAGTATGCGGTTACTAGAACATGAGGTATGCAGGGCTACTTTTTGTTCTACTCTTAGTTGAATCTGCCATTCTAATTCCTTCTTCTCTAGTCTGTCATTTTATTGCCATCCAGGTCTCCATAGTGGATCTAGTCAATGATATAAAAGTGAAGGTGTTGTGTCCAATGTTTTCCTTAATATACTTGGCCAAGGAGTTGGTAGAGGTGAAATGTAGTATGTCGGTGCAGTGATGCAGTGATTATCCTGGTCTTAACTTATTGATAATAATCTTATAATAACATTTATCTAATTAAGCATTATGTGTTCCCAGCTTAACTTGTTGTAAGTGTAATGTTGGTAAGTTCAAAATCTGTGAAAAAGTTAGGAAAGGATAATAACCTGTTGTGCCATTTTTCTTATATTCCCTAGTATTCACTTGTACAGCCTGACAGAATAGCAGCTGTAAGCATTCATAAAAGACGTTCTCAGATATTTTCATATCATCCCTCCATCCATCCATCCATCCATCCATCCACAACCCCTTTTCCCCCATGTTTGCACATGAGATCGGGGTGCCACTTCACCAATAAAAATTAACTAGAGCCAAGGTTTACACTACCCTGCCCTGCTAGCCCTGCCACAGTAATTCTTCCACACCATCCACTGCCATGCACTCTCACACCTATGGTCAATTTAGAGTGTCCAATCCACCTACAGCATGTCTTTAGAATGGAGGAGGAAACCAGATGACAATGAATATACATGAACAGCTTTAGATTAACAATAATAATGTGATTTTTTTAATAGACCTCATTGCTATATTTTGACTATATGCAATGTTGATTTAAATGGTGATGGCAATATTGTACACTTGTACAGTCTGTGCATAATATACTATACTCCAATACAGTAGCATCAGCAATTTTATTTGTTTAGTTATTGCATTTGGTAACCAGAATAGTTTAACTGGGCTTGAACCCATTTTCACTGGAGGCATGGAAAGAAAAGTTTCACCTGTAACAGTACTGCAATGCAGTCAATACTTGATAAACAATATTACAGGATACATGACACATAGTATTACAGGATCAGTTATACAATATGCAATGCATAATATACAGATTGTCGGAAAAAGGATGCGCTGTTTGCATACATGCAGATAAAGCTTATTACAGAACACATTTGGACATTCCAAAACAATCAGTTAAGCAAAACTGTTCTCATAATGCACAATACATATGATGTTAAAGAGGAATGTTTTTGTTTACATACAGTACATATATGCAATGTGATTTGCCATAAGTATTAGGATATTCTATACAATGTCCAATGTACTCTGTATAAAAAATAAAATAAAATTGTGTTAATAGTATAATACATGTATCTGACAAGGAGTCATGGATAATATGCAAACTATAGTCAGATATATCTCTGCTGTACCTCTTTATCCAAAGATAAGCGATCCAAATGGATGTGTGAATTGTACCATACTCACCTTGAAATGCCTACCAAAACAACGTAAGTAAAATAAAAAATGACAAAACAAATGTAATCACTGTATAATAACTAGCACATCAGGGCTAATACATACACACAGAGTGCTAAGGTCTTTTAACCCCATGTCTTAACTATAAGTATTCAATTGCATTTATTACTGCTTGGTAGTAACTTGATTAAAGTGTAGCTATCATTCTAAGTCTTTTGGATTAAGCACTTGGGCTTCAGATCAGTTGTTTTACATTAGGAAAGTTTATGGCCTGCACTGTGGTGGCAGGACAGGTAGCTTACATCCTTCTAAGTTGGGAACTGCTGATTGAGGGCTCAGTGTCTGTTATTCTAAAAGTGTATTAGTTCTGGTTTAAGCACTTGGGCTTCAGGCCAGTTATTTTACAATACAAAGGTTCATGGTCTGCACTCTTGTGGGAGGAGAGGCTGGACTTTGCCCTTCTGAGCTGGGAATTTCTGGTTAAAGGCTTATAGTGCCTGCATATTTGAACTGTTTCTTACTGAAATTGGTACACCTTGTTTGCTGTAGCATAGACTAGATCCAGGCCTGCTGAATCTAGCTTTGTTTGTATGCTTGTTGTTTGTTTGCTTGTTATTTCCCTGAAACACTAATTCCACCTAAAACGCGGCTTTTCAGTGCTTCTGTGGATCCCTAGTGATATCTGCATTGCTTACTGTACTTATTTCCTTGTTTCACTTGAATGCATTTAAGTTACCTGTAGCACATTGCATTTAAGTTACCTGGTACTTGCTCACTAAAGCAATTATATAGGTCAGCACTAAAAAATTAAAAGCACTACACCCTCACAAACTCCTCTTGAGTACCTTGTTCTCCATTGGCCCTTTTTTTTCAATTATAAAGGAATTCCCAGTACTATTCTACCATGTCCAAAGGTCAGTTGTCAATCTCCTCTCCAGTCCAGTTGGTGAATCTGGGAATCTTGAGGCAATGTTACAATTGCCTCATGTACACAGACAACCCTCTCCTCCTCCCAACAAATTCCAACACATGTGAGAGATGCAACCATATAGCCAAACTGGAGGCTAAGCTCTCTCAACTCAGTACTGGCATAACCAGTCAGGAGGAAAAGGAAACTGCACTCACTACAATTCCAGTCTCACATAGACCTACCACAACAGCAAACCAAACACATAAACACACAAAAACATACTTGGAGGCTCTAAATAAAAATCTGCCTAAGCAGCAGACCTCCAAAGCAGACACCCAAGCAACCGCTACCCCAAAACAAAACACGTGCAACACGTAGCTCACAAAGCCAGTGTGCCGAACAGTCACAGCCCTTAAGGCTAAACAACACACCTGATACACTTGTAATAGGTGACTCTATCGTCAGGCACACTGACGTCTCGCTCATCAGGCTGAACAAGGAGAAGGTCACGGTGAGCTGCCTGTCGGGCGCTAGGATCCGCCACATAACACAAGCACTCAGGTCACTCCAAGGCAAGTACAAATATGACTCAGTCATTGTCCATGCTGGTGTGAATGACCTGAGATGTACCTCCCTGGACTACATGAAAAGAGACATAGAGGACCTCTCTGAGCATGTAGCCCAGGCTGGTATGACCCTGACCTTGAGTAGCATCTTACCCTCACCAAGAATGATGCCACAATATGAAGACAAGATGATCAATTTCAAAAATTGGCTTAAGTATTGGTGTCATTCAAAGGGGATCCAGTGCCTGTCAGCCTGGGATGACATGCTCGACAAGCCATGATGCTTCGCTAGGGACGGCTTGCACCTATCACCCCTGGGCTTTCGGATATTGGCAAAGGGTCTTGCTACCCCCATAGTGCCTTTTTTAGGCAAGGCTCAAAAGACAAACCCACCTCCATAGGTATCACAAGGGATAAGAAACTAAGAGTAATGCTACTCAACGCCAGAAGTCTAAACCTCAAGATGCATGCACTCGAAACTCTCCTTAGCATGGAGAACATCTATATCTGTGCAGTAAAAGAAACCTGGTTCAAGGCTCCCGAGAGCACTCCAGCACTACCAGGTTATACCTCATACCATGCTTTTTGGCCCCAAAACTTGGACCAAACCACAAAAGGAGGGGGAGTATCAATATTTGTCAAAGATACCCACACCTCCAGGTTGGTGGCACAGCACGAAGCATCAGAGACTATCCATGTGCAACTAACAGTGGGTAAAACTGTCTTCCAGTTTATAGCCTGCTACAGACCACCCTCCCAAACCCAGGAACTCCACTCAGCCTTCCTGAGAACACTGGACAATATGAAGGTCTCTCCAAACACCATTATATTGGGCGACTTCAACTACCCAAACATAGACTGGGAGCATTACTCTAGCTCCAACACCCTAGCCCAAAGGTTCCTAGAATTTATAAACTCAAATGCTATGGAACAACTTGGTACCACTCCCACAGGAGGGGAAAACATACTGGACTTGATCATCACCAACATGGGGACTCTATGCTCTAGACCAGAAGTGTAACCCTCACTGGTAAGATCAGACCATAAACTAATCTCACTGGATATTCACATCCCGACCCCACCCCCTGCCCAGAAAACCACAGTGAAAAACTTCTCTAAATCAAATTTCACACTCCTCAAAACCGAGGTGGAATCCTTCAAAGCCCCCGGGCCTGTGGAAAATACGGTCCAGACCTCAGAATCCTTTATAAATGCATTCTATGAACACCTTCAGGAATGCATGGATCATGCAATCCCAAATAAAACCAAGACCCAGTCCTCCAAAGGCAGATGTCCTGTCTGGTGGACCCCAGCCATAAACAAACTATACAATAGAAGGAGGAAGCTACTACATGACAGAGCAAAATCCCAAAAAGGGAAGGCATCTCTGATCAGTATTAGCAAAAAACTATGGGCACTCATAAAATCATCTAAGGCCAGCTTCGAGAGAAAAATTGCACAGGACACTAAGGATAATCACAAGGCTTTCTTTAGTCATGTTAGGAACCTGGGTGGGAATTCCCAGATATGCTCAGAATTAGTCCAAAATGACAAAAAATACAACGAACCCACAGACATTGCCAACATCCTAGCTGACAGGTTCAGTGCAAACTTCTCCCCTCCCCACCAAAAGGGCAAATATCTATCCCAGCAGAGTGCTGCCCCCCTGACATCTCAGATGCTCAGGTAAGAGCCGCCCTCTCCAAAGCAAAAAACACAGCATCAATGGGACCAGAAGGTGTCCTTGGCTGCATCCTACATGAACTGCAAGAAGAGCTAAACCCAAACATAAAACTACTGTTCAATCTCAGCCTTACTACAGAATATGTACCCAAAGAGTGGCGTACAGCAACGGTGGTCCCTCTCCACAAAGGTGGTGCCTCAACGGATCCTGGAAACCATCGCCCCATAAGCCTGACTAGCTTGGTCTGCAAAGCTATGGAAAGGATCATCATGGACCTTATAAATAAAGATATTAGGGACCTACAGACACTAGATCCTACCCAGTTCAGCTTTGTTAAGGGCAGATCCTGCCTCTTAAACCTAGTCGATTTCTTTGAAACAGTCACCAAGGCCATTGACGAGGGAAAGGTGGTCCACACAGCCTACCTGGACCTCACAAAAGCCTTCGATACAATACTCCACTTGGGCATTATAGATAAGCTCACCAGCTTAAATATAAACCCCTATGTCACTAAATGGGTTGCAAACTGGCTCAAGGACAGAACCCACATGGTTAGAATTGCTGGAGCCATGTCAGACTCCAAACCAGTTACAAGTGGCGTCCCACAAGGCTCAGTCCTGGGACCTCTCTTGTTCGGTATATATTTCTGAGGTACAGGCCAACACGGAAGGACTGTGGCTGACCAAGTTCGCAGATGACTGCAAACTGGGCGCCATAATCGACTCTCCAGCTGACACAAGCATCCTCCAAAAGGGCCTCATAGAAACAGACAACTGGTGCCGGAGCCATGGCCTCAAGCTAAACACCAAAAAGTGTATAGTCATCCCCTTTGGCAAAAACAAAGTGCCCACAAATTACCACATAAGTGGTAATTCATTAAGTATGGAAGAAGTAATTAGGGACCTGGGGACCCAAGTTGATAGCAATCTCTCATTTGACAACCACGTGGCCAAAGTGGTTAGAAAAACATTTTATATAGCCCACCTAATCATGAAGGGATTCACATCTCGATCAGGGGAGGTCATTGTGCCTCTTTAGTCATCCCTCATCAGGCCCAAAATTGAGTACAATGCCCCTTTTGGGATGTACCTTACCAGACACCTGCAGCAACTGGAAAGACCCCAAAAGTACCTCACCAAGAGGATCAAAGGGCTCAAACAGATGCCATATGCTGCCCGATTAAAGAAATTCCAGCTCTACTCAGTGGCATACCGCCTGCTCAGAGGCGATCTGTGCCTGACGTATAAAGCCATGTCCAACCTAGAATTAATGGACATGCTGCACCTCAGAAAATCCAAATCCCATTGAGCTACCCACTCGAGAGACTTGAACCCCAGCACTGAAATAAATAGGACATGCTGGAGGGACAGATTCATAACCCAGAGGCTCCCTTCACTCTGGAATAAAATCCCAGTCCAGGTTAGGCAGAGTCCCTCATTGACTCTCTTCAAGAAGAATCTTGATGAGTGGATGGGGGATCGTAGGTTTACCCCAGGTATCACTTCTGTGTCACTGTTAGACAGAGGCACAGTATACTAACCTCGAAAAAGGGCATAGCAAAATTAATTTAAAATGGGTGGCAAAAGCCAAACACACTCTGGCTAGGCTTATAAATGCCCTAGGGCAGATAGCCTAGTATGAACCAATGAACCTATAACATGCACTTATAATAATACTATAAGCTTCTTGTCTATCATGAGGAAGACCAAAAGTGCATGTTACTGACTCATATATATTATAATGCTATACTATGGATTGAACAAGTGGTTGTTACACTGGAAAACATAATGCTTGCTGAACACATTTTATATTAACTGTTAACAAAGTACATAAATAAAAGGAAAAGCTTATATAAAGGCTACTTGCTGAATTTAGGCCTAGCATCCTACAGTGAGATATGTTGTGGCAATTATTATACCAGTTTTAATAGACTGAATGTTGGAGAAAAGATTATGGGCACAAAGAGAATATGGCGTCTTTACCTGAGATTCTGTTGCTTAAAGGTGCACCTAGAACTTGGAATGATGTGTCTCAAATGATAAAACCTGTACAACTCAAGGACAAAGTTGTGCAGGAGAAATAATGAGTTTGAGTCTCCTTTGCACACTAGAAATCACTGTTCAGATATGAGTGCAGCATTGCTACAGCTACTTATTCAGCTTAGTTGCTAGGTCTCTTGTTCTCTTGTATGAATAGTCTAAGGAAGTTTAACTTTGTACCCCTATCTACAGACAAGCAAAGAACCAATCAAGAGAGACCTTAATTATTAGGGCATGTTTGTCCAACTTCCAGATTCACATACAATATAGGATGAAAAGAAAAAACATGGATTTCCATGTTTTGAAAAAGAAAAAGGAAAAAAGCTGATATGATAATTTTTCACTATATGTCAGATTCCAAAAGAAAGTTGTACACAGTGCAGTACAGTGCAGTGTGTTGAAGGGAGACAATGGTGATCTAATGGCAGACGTGATTCAAAGAACCACCAAAATAAATGCTTACACTAATGAGTATAGAGTAGGATAATTGTGAATTCTGCACACTTGTGCTTGACTCAAAAAGACATCATGGGTGCCCACCTCTAATAAAATGCAGTAAGGTAGCATGTCAATACTTTACAGCAAGGATTCACTGGAGGCCACATGTGATAAACCTTTCTATATAGGATTTTGCTTTGCACTGCTTTATTATCTTGCAAATCACGTGGCAATTATTTAAAAAAAATGGAAGGTGCTGTGAATGCACTTAATCAGGTCGGAGTTTCACAGGCTATATAGGAGGATCATCTGCAAATGCATGCTGTCAGTAGACACCCAGCATGGCTTACATTTATCCAGTTCTCTGACTAGGATATAATTGATTGATACATATTAGGAAGAGATCTGGGGCAGGCTGTATAAACAAAAAGAGTAGGCATCACTTAACTATCAGGTAGTGTGCTCAGCAGATGATGTCATTATTGACTTGACTCCAACATACCCTTGTAGTGTGCATGATGCGGCAATATGGATTGAAAGTGCCCTAAGGGCCGCTTTCCAAAAAGGTTTAATCTCAGGAAGCTATAAATTGGTACTATGACTGTGTAGGATTTATGTGTTTTATTTTGCAACATGGTAGTATGAAGTAACCAACCTGCTCTCTCTTCTTATACCAACAGGTGACCATTGTTATTCACATGAACCCCGGCTTATGAAGCCATTCAGAACCCCATCAAAAGCTGCCGAGGATACATTCAATAGAGTACGTACAGAGACATGAAACACCACTAAATTATTATTTGGCATGCTGAAATCATGATTTTAGATGTCTGGACACATCTATGGTACTCTCCAATGTAAGTCAGAAAAGGTCATGCAAATGGTTACCATGTTACCTACTATGATAACATCTAAGCATGTTGACCTACCAGCCCTACTTGTGCATGATCCATTCCAAGAACCCCAATGTCTGAAGTGCTGCTAACAGAGAATTCACAAGATGATGAGGAGGACAGAATGGTGAAAAAATCTAGGTGTGCATGATAAAGACTGTGGCCACATATGCTAGCTCAAGCAAACTGGCATTGTGTGGCACAGAAATTCTCAGTCATGATTTCCCATCCAGCAACATGTACACAAAGAAACATGAGGTATGAGTAGATTGTTATGCTTGAATCAATTCCATAATGCATGATTAGGATAAGGAAAATGTGGAAATGTGCTGACATCATGCTAACCATGTTCCATATGGTACATCTGTAATAAGGGACACATGCAGAACCCTAAACACGGATGCCATAGCCTGTAATACAAAAGTTTAACTGACTGTAACATACACAATCAACATCAGACAATTCGAAAGTAGTTGGACAAAGCATGAAAAGAAACAACAGTTAAACTGTTTAATGGAACAGTCAGTCCAGGATTAGCAGCAAAATATGCACGATGGGACATGTATGCAAGCACATATGAATACTGTATGCACACAATGTCATAGGTAATCTGGACAGTGAAGTGCAGAAGCCAGGGATGTGAGACTAGGAAATGCATGTGTCAAGGTTTGGTGTAGTATTCTCACTGGCAGTACCTATAGGATAATGTGCCATAAGAAACACAGGTGTGTTCTAACATGCATACATTTATAATCAGCATTGGCAAACAATAGAGAAAATGGTGCCATTAATAATAAATGTCATAGCTAAAAGTAAAAGTAATGCATTATATGAATGTCTGCAGAGGATGCTGAGAATGAAGTTCTTTCAGTCACATCATCCAAAAATGTAATCCCTATGTCATCACACATCAAACACCACTAATATGCATAGTATGTTTTGGTCAAAACAACAGCCATCATTGCCATAGAGGCGAGGGTGACACAACAATACACACACTCACAAACACATACACAAACGCACTCTTGGAAAACTACCACGGTAGCACTAAAGTAGATGAGGACACTCCTGTTGACAGCTCATGGCCCAGTCTTGGCTATCCCTGCTGAGGAAACCTCAGACTCACTGTACTGTACTGTACTGCTAGTCTAGTGTAGTGTAGGGTAGGACACACTATGGGATTTTTCAGTGGCATATGGCTTCTGATAAGATGTGCCATTTGATGTAAGGCCATAGTGACCCATAACAACTGTACATGCATGTTGCAGCACAGACATTAAAGATGCATGAAGAGCACAGGTGAGGCTTGAAACAGGCAGTCTCCATTTCCTACCTGGTGACATACTGATCATACATGTTAAGGCATGTATGGCCCAGTTAGTATAGTGACACAGCATAAGCAATGCTGTGACAAGCTACTTGATAATGCATGCAGCCCATGCCACACTATCTCACTTTGCAGCCAGTGTTTCTATGACCTCTTCATGTTTGCAGTCCTAACCCTCATATGACACAAGGATCTGGTGTGCCAGATAATCTTTTGTACTAGCAAGGTCATACAGTTCATGGCCATGACAGTGCTGTCACTTATCATGTGCCTGTAATAGCAGGCATACACATTCAGACACATGACTATGCATCAATGACACTTGTCCATATGCCATCCTATTAGTAGTATGTGTCCATTATGGAGCTGCTCTCCAATATTCTCAGACTGACCTAGTAACCGTTGCTCAAGGTAGTCTTCATGGCCAGTAACTGACACTCCATCACCTGCAAATTGGTCAGATGAACTGTTCTCCCTGACATTATACACTGGCCCCAGGATTGCCCCCACCAGGGCTGGATAATGTTAACCAAAATGCAGTGTCCCATGTATCATTGTCTGTACTGATTTTATGTACCACATAACATCCTGTGTGCTTAGTAGGTAGTCTGCAATAACAGAGACAAAAATAGGAGCACACAGATTAAACATGTGCACTGAAGAACACATATGCACAACATGAAATTAAATATACTGAACCCTAATCAGCCAAAATGTAATCATGCACATACCTGATCAGTGTGGCTGCAGGTGGTGCAATGTTCCTGTATAAGACAAGAAGTCATTAGAAGACCTGGTCAGAAAGACTCAAAACAACATTTCAGTATTATTGAAAGTGATAATCTTACCTGGCATGTCCTCATAACAGGATACATTAGTAGCGTGATGTCTGGATGGCACTGTGAAATACATAAGACACAAAAAACCTGTACATTTCTAGCACTCCTAGATAATGAATAGATAAAAGCACACTCATTAATAGGAAGGCAAGGCAATATGCATCTGGTGATATGTTTACTTAACATTTGTTTACCGGGAAAGTCAAACTTGGAACAAGCCAATTTTCAGCAGAGGCCTAGGGAGAAACACTCCACACATATATATTTGTAATGTGGGAAGAAACCAGAGCACCCAGAGGAAACTCACACAAATGCAAAGAGGAGATGCAGACTCCACACAGAAGGCACCCCAGCCAAGCATCAAACTGGAGAACCTCTTGCTGTGGGGTGACAATACAAACCACTGCACCACTGCACCATCCTGCCTGTGGTTTATCTGAAGATCTTGCATAACATAAAATAGTCATCAGTAGGCATGCTCAGAAAGACTCATTAAAGCCCATCAGTTTGACTGATAGTAACACACTTTATTAGCATGTCTTCAACGGAGAACACATTAGTTTCCTGATGTCTGCCTAGCACTGTGGAATACATAAGATCAAAAGAAAAAGTCACCAGTAGGCACCGTGGGGTAAATTGCATCTAACAAACCCTCATTTATTTATGTTATAGAATACATAATATGGGGTCTTGGTAACACAACCTCAAGGCCACCACCTGGAAAATTCCTGTCAATGCACAGATGGTGATCTGATGCCAGGAAAAGTAGATCGTCATCAGTGGAGGTAGAGCAGGTACAGCAGGACCCCTACATGTGGCATCTCCTCAGTGAAAATGACATACTGTTTTTGTGGCTCAGAGTATCATGTCAGAACATCACATATATATATATATATTCCTGTGGGTTTGGTTACTACTGCCCAAAGAATACACTATAGTGGCAATGTCATGCCACATACGTTTACTCCACAGCATATCACACATTTGGCCCAGAAGGCATCTGCCATGCTGACACAAAGCATCCAGAATGGTGTACTATTCTTGGGCAGATACATTTTCTTTTTGTGATCTATAAGTCAATTACAACACACAAATGTGGACATATCAGGGTAAAAAAAGTATGGCACAGTTATCCAGGACTTATCATTAACAGTCAGTCATGCAAACATGGGCAGCATGTGCTAGTATGTCAATTCATAGCAGCATAACTCTTAGACATTTTTCATTTGCTACTGAATGTATTACACTTCTTTTTCTCCTCAATGTACACAAGTATATTGTATCCACCAAGCAGAATTGATACACATGTAAAAAAGACACACTAATATATGTCTAACACACTTACAACTATGTAAAAACAGCAAATGTGAGTTTTGTCTCAAGGCCTACAATGTAACTAAGACACCAGAGATAATGCATCTGTTTTTTACTTAAGGCAAATAGGCATTTAGCTGTAAGAATCAACAGTCTGATGTCTGACAAAAAACATGATTATCCACTGTAACATCAAAACAATTTACATTGCAATGGCATAGCAACCTTAACACATACACTATATGTATAATACATAACACAGTAATCTTCACACACAGATATGGTATATAACATATTGCCATTGTGAGTAAACATACTTTTCCAATTCATATCTAATGGTAGAGAACAGCCCCTCACTAGTAAATTTCAACTTCAATAAATACAATAATAAGTACATCTGCATTAGTGTTTTGCTCACCATATGTATTTAATATATAAAGAGGCAATAATTTTCAGGAATCCATTTGAGTTTCTTTCATGGGTTCATTACACACTTACTATGTTCAACATATGTATTTTGAAAGGTTTACTTTTAAAATGTCGACTGTACATAGTCAAACAGCCACACCACTGAAACGTTTTCATGAAAACCGAACTGCGGAAACTTCACAAATTCGAAAAAAACTCGAACTTTGACATTTCCGACCATGCTACACCTACAAACAAGTGCTAACATGGGTCAAAAATGGGGCGAGATTTTGCGGTTTGGCACATCAGCAATCGAAGTTTTAAGAAGGAGCAGTTCAGATTTCCCGGAAGTAGGTTCGACATTCCGTCCATCAACATTTTGAAAGCAAACCATATTGAAAAGTAAACTAGCATTATATGTATATGTGAGAGGCATGACCATGTCAAAATACAAAGGAAACTTAACAGATATGTCATCCAACTTTTACTCTTGGGACCAGTACAGTTATGGGCTAGATACCAAATTAGCCAGTTAATTTACATTTGTATTATGGTTACTGTTACTCCTGTAGCATAGAGTTAGGCCATGAATGAGTCAACGTTCTACAGGTATCCATAAAATACTTGAGATAGTATGCATCTTTTAACCATTATGTAACAACACAAACATACATACACGTACAAGTTTTCAAATGTGTGTACATTGTACTACCTACTTACTTTGATTTATGTTTTGTTGTTTTACCTTTAGTTTTCAATGGTAGTTGATAGAAAAGGATAGATTTTAGACAGACAAACTGTAGCTATCCCAATGACCCTAGTCAGCTATAAATTCACACAGACAGCTGAGAGGACAATCCAGAGCTTATGTAAACAGTCCTGTCTTGGTCTGTGCTATATTGATCTTTACTGTTAAAAGGAGGTGTGACTGTGAGTGATAGTGAGCAGACATTACTGTGCACATACTTTGGAGGCATGATAAAAAGGTATTCCAGCATTTGTGTGACTTTCACAACTTGTATGGTCAGAGTAACAAGTTTACTGTACTTAATTTAATATTTAGATGTATATTGTTTTTGTGATTTTTCTCACTGAAGCTGATTTAAATTCCCTTTGAATTCTGCAGAAATTGATTTTGATTATCTTTTTCTTTTAGACTTTTTTATTAATTTGCAGCTGAATATGGATTCCTTAAATGCATATGCAATCAGTGATTTACTAAAGCAGAAATATCTTGTACAGAATAATAAATGCTATGCATATTTAAAGGTAACACTTGATAACACTGAAGATCTGTGTCCCTTATGTCAAAAGCTGGGCGATTTGCTTACCATTATTAGTAGTAAATCTAGATTTAATGATGATGATTGCACTTGTGGAATTGGCTTGACATGGAGAAATGCTCTTAAACATGTTAATGACTGGAAGGATGAGATAAATAATGTTAGGCAAAAAACAAATAGAACACATTTTGGAAAGGAAGTGTCTATTTTATGTATATACACTGTACTGGTCATTGGAGAATCTATTGTGTCAGCCTCACTAGAAAACCTTAAAAGGTTCAGAATCCAAAATCACAAACCAAAACCCAAAAAACTGGATGAGAGCACACAAAGGAGACCGATGTTTAGTGTAAACGGATCATTTATTGTTTGCTTTCATGAAAGACTTCATCAGAGACACAAGTGGTAAAACAATACATTCCTACCCCACTTAAATAGTAACTATACATAATTAAAACAATTATGACATCATCCAATTAAAAATGGTTTACATAAAAACACTTTGTTACACTGTCTTTAAATAAACCTTATGTTTTTTTTGAAAAACATTTTATATTAACCATGTCAATAAGTCCTGGTTCGAGATCTGAATTTAATTTAATTTGTCACATAGCTTCACAACGTTCTAATTTAGTTTTAAAATCCCCACCCCTTGGGTCTGGGTCTTTTTGCTGCAATAGTGAAAATAAAAACTTTTTATACTGAGTGCATTTCAGAGTATGTTTTTAGAAAGCGTTTTTCAAATATTTTCTCTTTATATCATAGTAATGCTCTCTGATTCTAGTATTAAGTTAATGAGTAGTAATTCCTACGTAAAAAGCATTACAATAGGAACATATCCCAATGTACACTAGTCCCTTACTCTTGCAATTAAAGCTACCTGGCACTTTGATTATGTAGGGCAAATATGTAAAAAAAAATAGGGTCCTTCTAAAATATACCTACACATATTACAGCAGCTGCATTTGTACATGCCAATCTGCTTATTTGTTGTAAACCTGTTGCATGTCAACTTATTACTTCTTTCAAACATAAATTTTAAATTGTGGTGATTTTTGTATACAAAATAAGATCTAACACCCACAGTTTTGTAAAGGACCTGATTTCCTTCTATAATCTTCCAATTTTCCTTTATAATATCCTGTACCAGGAATGAATCCACTGTCATGTCAAGCGTACAATACACATCACCCATAGGGGCCCTATTGGGGTTACTGTTCACAAATGGAACTCTTTAAATAGGGGGATAGTGGCACATTCTTCTTTTAATAACAAATTCCACAGTATTTCTAAGTTGGAATTCCTTGTAACCTCTTTCCAAAAATAACTTGTTTATAAATTCTATTTCCTCTAAAAATCAGAATCATTGCTAGTCATACGGCAAGACCTTATTACTGTCCCTTGGAGATATTTCTTTTCATTAAAAAAAAGATGCAAACTACGAAAATGTAAATAACTATTAGTAAAAGTACTTTTACGATGTATGCGACTACAAACATTTTTGCTAGATAAATCCCATTCTAAGCACACATCTAAATAATTAACTTTCAATCCGACATCTCCCTAGGTACATTTCATAAAAAGAGATAGCAAATTTAATGTTTCTATAAACTGACCAATTCTGTCTGGACTGCCTTCCATTATGAAGAACAAATCGTCTGTAAATCTTTTGTAGAACACTATAGAAAACTGGTAAAGAAGATTATTCAATACTTGATACTTCCACAAACCCATAACCAGATTGGTGAAAGAAGGAGCTGCTGGAGACCTCATCATGACACCCCCCCCAACCTGCTTGAAAATTTTGTGATTAAACATAAAATAGTTATTCTGCAATAACACATCTATTAATTCACAACAAAAATTACACTTCACATTGGTGAATCCAGAAAACTTGTTAAAAAAACTTCTAATATATTCAACTCCCTCATCATGTGGGATACAAGTAAATAATGACACTACATCAACCGTGAACATAATACACTTTTTAGCATCAAACTGGAATCCTTCGTTAAAAATCCTAACACAGTTCAAAAAATCCCAAGAATCTTTGAAAAAGGAATCAAGTTTAAATATGAATGGTTTCAAAAAATAATAAACGAGTAATGATATTCCTTCTGTAATGTAATTTGGTGCAGAGACAATAGGCCTAAAAGGGGGGTTGTTAAGATTCTTATGAATCTTCGGAATTCTGAACAACACCCCCAATTTGGGTTTGTCAATATTGCAAAAATCATACATAGACTTGTTTAAATTACCATTCAAAAATTCTTATTCAGGAAATAATAAATATTCTTATAACCATTATGCACAACATTAGTGCTAACCTTTTCATATTTATCTGTATTGTTCAACACACTTTCAATTTTTCTAACATATTATTCATTGTCCACCACCACTTCATCAGAAACACAAGTGATAAAACAATACATTCTTACCCCACTTAAATAGTAACTACACATAATTAAAAACAATTATGACATCATCCAATTAAAAAAGGTTTACATAAAAAATACTCTTTGTTACACTGTCTTTAAATAAACCCTACGTTTTTTAAAAAAACATTTTATATTAACTGTATCATTAAGTCCTGGTTCAATATCCAACTTTAATTTAATTTGCCACATAGTTTCACAGCATTCTAATTCAGTTTTAAAATCCCCACTCTTTGGGTCTGGGTCTTTTTGCTCCGATACTGAAGATAAGAACTTTTTATACTGAGTGCATTTCAGAGTATGTTTGTAGAAAGCGTTTTTCAAATCTTTTATCTTTATATCACAGTAATGCTCTCTAATTCTAGTGTTAAGTGAATGAGTAGTCATTCCTACATAAAAAGAATCACAATAGGAACATATCCCAATGTACATTAGCCCCTTACTCTTGCAATTAAAACTACCTGGTACTCACTAGGCTGAGCTAGGGGACAGTCACAGTCAGTTGCTTGTCAGGATGAGATTCTGGCAGATCACACATGTACTCGGGACATTGAACCACAGATGCCAGTATGACTCTGCCATAGTCCATATAGAGGTTAATGACTTGATATGTACTTCCCTGGAATCTACGAAGACAGTCATGGCAGATATTTCAGATTATGTGTCCCAGGCAGGTATGAGCCTAGCATTGAGTAGCATTCTACCTTTTTCGAGGATGACACCGCAATATAAACAAAAGATGATTGCCATTAAAAATTGGCTTAGTTGTTATTTTCATTTTAATGGGTCCAACATTTGCCAGTTTGGGAAGACATGATCAACAGACCATGCTGCTTTTCCATGGATGGTCTGCAGCTGTCCCCACTAGGCTTTCAGATATTGGACTAAACATTATCCACCCTATAGTGCCATTTTTAGGCAATGCCAATCTGATAAACCTTCCAGCATAATAAATTATATGCAAGATAAACTAAAGATATTGTTGCTTAATGCTAGGAGTCTGAACAAAAATGTCCACTTCTTGGAAGCACTCTTCTCCCTGGACAGTGTCAACATCTGTGCAGTTACTGAGACATGGTTTAAAACCACGGCTTTCACACTGCCAGTGCAACACTATAATGCCTTCCCCACATTTAGACCAGCTACCATATGACAAGGGACAAGATATGGAGGTGTATCAATCTACATAAAAAGTAAGCACACCTCAATATTGGTCAAATAATTTGACATAATTGAGCTACTCCATGTGCAACCAACCTTAGCTAAACTCAGTACCTTATCCTTGCTACCTGTTGGTCCCTATCTATGACATAGGTTAAGCATACAATGAAGTTGAATGCATTGGAATCACTCATGACTCAGTCCAATGCTGTATTCATGGGTGATTTCAACTATCTGACCATAAACTGGGATATGTAGACAACCACTAATATGTAGGCTCAAAGATTCCAGGAGCTTGTCAATGTAAACACCCTGAAGCAGCTAGTCTACACACCTACTAAGGGTCAAAATATCCTTGATCTGATGCTCACAAATATGAGGGGAACATTGCATCCTCCCATGTGTAATGTCCTCACTGGTTAGATCAGATCACAAAGAGATCACATTTGAAATAAATATAAACACTGGACTCTCAGCAAACCCCAGAACCTTTAAGAACTTTTCCAAGGCTAACTACATCTATTAAGTTATGGCATATCTAAATTCCAAGCTTCCCAAACTCAGAGAACATGGTTGTCTATGTGGGAGGGCTTACAGATGCCCCATAGAAGTATGCAAATAATTGCATAGAAGAAGCAGTACCAATCCAAAGTAAACTTAGGGCAAACTCCACAAACAAGCCCCTTTGCAGGATGCCCACCATAAAAACATTGTAAAGCAAAAGAAAGAAAATCCTATCCAAAAAAAAGGAAGGCTATGCCCCAAAGACAATGAACTCCATCATCAGTCTCAACATGCAACTCAGAGGACTAATCAGCTCCACCAAAGTCAATTTTGAGGCAAAAATAGCCTTGCAGGTTAAGGATAACCATGAACCATGTTTCAGTTATGTGCGTAACCTTAAAGGGAACACCCAATAGTGTGCTGAGCAAATAGTGCATATAACTTCCTATACCAAACCAGAGGATATAGCAAATTTGCTGGCCGATAAATGTTGTTCCGGTTTCACCCCCCATCACCCTCCCAGTCCCACCCCCCCAAGAAATACTTTTTACTATTTCTCCCCCAACTGCCACTAAAGAACAGGTCTTCAATGCACTTGCCAAAGCTAAAAACACTGCATCAATACATCCTGATAATATCTCAGGAAGCTTCCTTAATAGATTGAAACATGACCTGTCAGGCTCACTAGAATCTCTATTTAACCATAGTTCCTAGAAAGGCTTCATCTCTAGGAAATGGAGGTCTGCAGTGGTCATTACTGTACACAATGGTAGACCATCAACAACTCAAATAACTACAGATCTGTAAGTTTGACTAGTCTTATATGCAAGCCCATGGAAAGAATTATCATTGACCTAATAAACAAAGATATAGGAACTCTTCAAACACTGGATCATCTCAGTTTGTTTTTTTATTTTCAAAGGCAGGTCATGCCTACAAAGCTTGGTAGACTTCATTGAGAAGGTGGCTACAGACATGGACAAGGGCAAAATGGTTCATATGGAATACCTTGACTTGGCAATGGCATTTAGCAAAATACCTCATTCTGGTATTTTAGACAAACTCACAAATTTAGGTATAAATCCCTACGCCACCTGATGGATAGCCACATGAATTACAGATAGGACACATGAAGTTAGGGTGAGAGAATCAACCTCCACCAAGAGACATGCTACTAGTGGTACTAGGATATTTCCTGTTTGGAATATACTTCTCTGATGTTAAGGCAAATGTAGAGGACCTTTGACTGAACACATTTTCTGATTACTGCAAGCTGGCTGCAGTCATTCAATCCCACAAAGATGTAGATATTCTCCAGGAAGATATGGCATGGACAAATAACTGGTGCCAGACACAAGGCCTAAAACTCAATGCAAAAAATTCATAATTATACATTTGGGAAGATCACCACTCCTACAAATTACAACATTGATAACACTCCCCTAAGAGTATACCCAGGGGTAAAGGACTTTGCAACTCAGGTTGACAGTAATCTGAACTTTGATCACTATGTATCCATGATAGTTAGAAAGTCCTTCTGTGTGGCACAATTTATAAATAAAAGTTTGGCATTGAGATCTCAGGAGATCATAGCCCCACTATACTCATCCTTCATTAGGCCAATAATCAAGTACAATGCACCCTTCAGCATGTCCCTGACCAGGCATTTACAGCAGCTGGAGCAGTGACAGATGTTCCTTACTGAAATAATACCTCAAAGCAGTGTCCTTATACTCAGTCTTGTACAGACTACTGAGAGGCGATCTATGCCTAACTTAGAAAGGATTCTCCAATGGATATGCTACACATTCACAAAACAAACAAAACAAGAATTTCCCAATCTAAGGATCTAAACCACATCCTTGATATAAACAAAAAATGTTGTTGGTTCATGTACATGTCTCAGAGATGACACCTTCTCTAGAATGGACTCCCCATGCATGTGAAGCCAAGCTCTTCCCGAAGCTTATTCCAACAAAATTTGGTCTAATAGATGGAAAATCACAAATTCACCCTGGTTTGTCATCTGTGGCCCTTATGGATAGGGGCATTTTGTAGATGTTCAAAGGCACAGGCATATACCAAAGCCATTCCAGCTCATGGGTATTGATAACTGAGAAAATTGAGGCATGAATGGCTAGGCTTAAAAGGCAGTATAGCAGTTAGCCTCACAACCTGCTATGCTCCTATGATCCCAGGAATAAGTATATTACTTCTAAGGTTGTATTACCACAAGTACAGATGATACTTATTTTTTCTGGAAAACTAAATATTTGCTTTGTCTCGGTAATAGTGTGACCTTGGAGTTAGTAAGGTATTGGGAGTGAAGACCCTGCTTTAAAATATGTGTATTATACTTCTTTAGCTTTTATTGTAATGTGTAATACTTTTACTTTTAAATTTGTTGTTTTTCTTAATTACTCACAAATGACTACATCAAAGATGGACACTTCTTAGATGCATAGCTTCTTAATAACAAGAAAGTAATTACATCAGACTCAAAGTAGTTAGATGTGAACACCGCTTGGGTACCTGCACTGTAGCTTCTATTTAATACAGCTTAGACATTGTGTCTAAGCTCTATTGGAATGTAAAGATGAGGTGAAAGAAAACATCTACCTTTTCTCCTTGAAAACCCTTTTCTGTTTGTCCATTTATTCTGAATAACAAACCAAGCTATATATTTTAGCACAGAGTTAAAGATGTTCCTTTGCATTTGTTAAACAAAAAATCTATTTTCTTTTATATGAAAGGATATTATCAAACTGTATTCTTACTTTTTTTACAGCAAAAGTGTTGGCAAAGGCTGAATCATATCCTAGGCTTTCTAATACAAGTATGCTTTTAATAGTAAGTAAATGAACACTGAATGACATATCTCAGCCTACTTATATAATGTAACTGTCTTCACAAACATTAGGAAATAAAAACATTTTTTTTTATTTCAAATGAACTTTGATAATGGCGACAGAGTGGGTATCTAAGAGATGTGCACAGCTAACTACTTTGACTTTGATGTAATTGTTTCTCTGTAGTTGTGAAATGAGGTGCCTTACAAACAGGGAAAAGGGAATACGACTGAAAGAACACACGAGTCTATGTTAAGATATGCAGTTTAGTAAGGTAAACTAAGACAAATTCATGGTACGTACTTTAGGTGTATATTGTTTTCGTATAAGCAGTGTCGATTATCATTTTGAAGGTGATCTTATCTCAATCCCTGAAAATATTCTGAAAAAGAATGAAAGACAAACTACTGAAATCACAAATACCCTCCTTAAGTGTACTCCAGATGCAGGATAGATGGTATCTGAACCACAATACTGACAGAGATGCAAATCATAAACAGAATAATGTATATATCTGTTCATGTTCAGCGCACCATAGAATGAAGTGCATGGTACACTAACCAGCAGCTCAATATGTTCTTCATTTCATCATCACTCAGATGGCTGCATTTTCATAGAGCATATTAAAAAAATGACTCTCTGCCAAACATGATTTAAATTCTGGGATAACACTGTGCATATTTTGCAGTCAAACATACCTAAAAATAGCTAGTGATTTTATTCCATCTACGAGGAGATTATGTCACAAAAGAAAAGCATCATCCAGAGCTATGGTATTCCTGATATATTCCAAATCTTTCCAAAAATCCTTTATGTACTGGAGTGCACAGTGCTAATTTAAATTACAGCTTATTACAGTATCAAGACTGAGCTAATGCCCTACATAACACCCACAACTCTAGTCACTATTTTACTGCTTATGGAACTTGGTACATCTGCAAGACATACAATATATCTCAGCTTTTTTTGCAGTTGGATATAACCTCCTGAACATGCATAAGTGAAGTTTGGAACAGACAAATTTGTCACGGGACAACCTTGGATTTGTAAGAGGGGGGGGGGGGGCTGGAAGTAGGGTGATAGGTAGTTTAGGTCTGTGTGGGTAGGGAGCAGGTAGGAAAGAGTTAATTAAGGTGGGAGCTGAGGGAGGAAGTGAGGTAAGGCTAAGGAGTGGGTCTTAATGGGCTTTGTAAGGGAAATTGGTATGAGTAAGCACATTTTGGTGTGGTTTTGTTGAAGCAGGATCATGTCCCTGATGACCTGAGGTGTGGGTAAGGTAGGCCTTGGGTAGTTATAAGACAGTGAGGTGAGTTCAGTTTATTTGGGGCTATGGATTGAGTTTTCTACATTTTTTTTTTTATTATTATTGTGAAGCATGAGGATTTTGTTTCTGGGGCTGGGTACTACATGAAACAGACAAGTGTGCTTGGGGTGTAGGGATTGGTACTGCTGGGTCTGTGGGGGTGTGTGGCCTTATTTCTGGTGGGCGGAGCATCGGTGCTCACAGATTAATTTACTATGGTGGGCAGCTTATGTTGTGCTTGCCCTATGGCTCACAACACTTGGCCATATAGCTTCTGTTGTATGAAGCCTAACAATCGGGTTATTGCACAAAGTTCCTCACAGAGTTTGAAATGCTGTGCCTCCAGACTGCAGGTTGTACGGGGCCATTATCATCTGATTGCACATGTACAGTAGTGCTAGCGTGGTCAGGTGCTACATATAAAAAAAAAAAAAAAGGGGGGGGGCAGGATTTCGACGGGGCCGGAGGATTCATGGTCAGATAAGTTTTAGGTACGGTTGTGTAGTGCGTAAGGTAGTTGTGCTTATTTAAACAGTAGAGTTTCAGCATAGAGTAAGACATATGTACCATTCCAGTTTGTGTGGGGAGAATTCACTCTGTAATGAGTCCTGAAGTAAAAAGATTGTCCATCATTTTCTTAAAAAGTCAATCAACACTTAACTGTGATTTTGTATTGTGGTAGTGCAAATGTTTGTTCTGTTTTAGGGTGCTTTAATATTTCCATATATATTCTTTAAGCTGGTCTTTATTGTAAAGTATGCCCCTTGTTTTCTCTTAGCAAATATTCAGTCTTCCATGAAAATATTTAGTTACTTATCGCAAGCACTAAACTTGCAGTATACACTAATACTTCTACTTGATCATGGGTTAAGCTGCACAAATAATGCCATTCTGAATGCTTACCCATGTAGTTAAATGTATGCCATATGCTAAAACCAGTCCATATGGTGGATTGTGTTTCTTGGGGAGGTAGTGTGCATTCCTCCTCAGACGTGTGTTCTGGAGTACCAACAGACTCAGTGCATCTGGTTCAGAACGTACTCGCCTGTATCCCTGGTGAGCTAGTGGTATGTGATGATTGAAGAGAGACAGCATAGTTTCCTGAGCTTTCTGGTAGCTGCAGGGCTATTCGCTCATGCGCGGTAGCCCTGGCATTGCAGATTTGCTGTTTTCGATTAAGAATAATAAAAAAGGGGGGATTTACTATTATATAATAGCGGATGAACGAGGCTATCGGCCTTGTGGTTATGAGGTTAACACCCATCAAATTTAGACTGATGCATAACTCTCCATGACATAATTACATTACTGAAGGTTGGAAAATACACAAACAGTTTAACAACTATTGTGAAATCCTTGAACTGTTTCACCAAGTGCTACTCAGTGAGAAATACTTGGGTGGTAGGATTAATACAGTTTAAGTTGCTCCTATTTTGGATCCTTTGTATCTGCTTGTTTTGGGCTCAGGCAGCTGTATGATTTAGTTTTTTTAACACAGAGATGCTTCCAAGGCTGTTTTTGCCTTAATTCCTCAAGTGGTAGCTGTGGATGGGTATTCGTGGGCTCTGGGAAAGTAGAGGACTGACTGCCTCTGCAACAGCTCGTAAGTAGGTTTGTTGTACAGATCACATGGAATCCGTACAGTGGGAAGGCCTGCTATTTTGAGGTGATTATGTAGTGGCTGAGCATATTTTAATGTGCTATTTTGCCGTTGGTTTCTTTTGCTGGTGGACTCTTGGTCTAAAAAAAAACAATAAACAAAAGGGAGGTGCTTGCATGGCTTCTTTGGTTATGGTAAAATAATTAAATTATATTCACTAACAGATATATGTAAAACCGACATTTTCCACTATAGTAAGCCAGTGTTCCTCATTTTGGAGACGGAATGTTCAGAGGTATGAGTTACATTATTGTTATTTTTTTTTTTTTAATTTATAAGGTGACAGGATTTGTTTACCTTACATTTTCCTGCAACCACATTTTCCTGAGATTTTGACAGGATGAGAGATTGTGAATTAATGCAGCATACACAATTTTGTATATGACTGGCCTTAAATCCATATGTCAGCATGCATATGTGGCAGTAGATTTAGTACCACCATTAACATGAGGGTTTATATCAATGATAACAGCTATGAAGGAAAAATGTGTGCTGTGTTGTAATTCATATAGAGTTAACTTCAGCATGTTACAGGGTTATACACGTAACACTGATCACTAAATTGTTATAACTAGTAATTGATGTATTCTTGATAAGATAGATAGGGTGTGGCAAATATCATACAGCAACTGGTGAGGCAAAAGCCTTGGTTACAGGTAGGGTGTCCACAGGGCGGTGTCCTATGATAGTATGTAGACAAATACATCATATGGGTTTTGGTTGGACTAAATTGGAAGTTGAATATTTAATACGCCACACAGTAATTGGAACAGCAGATTTATTTGAGGATTTGGGTTTATGGGTAGTTTCTGCTATGTGTTTTGCTACTCATAGCAACCAAGTAATGCAAATAGAACAAAGGTATCTAGGGATGTAAAAATTTATGTTATTATGAAAGATTAAAATATCTGAATATAGTTACCAGATCAGACAACTAGCTGATGCAGATGGTAAGGGGTGAGTATAGTGTTTGGTTTGCTGTGTATACACAGGGTAGTGGGTTTGTTTTCCAAGGAAGTAGGTCAGATGATGAGGTGCAGGTACGAGAGACTGTCTTCACTGATAGAATGGTGCACAAAGATGTTCAAGTGGGGGAGCACGAAGTAAGTAACAGTTGCTAGCTTGCTGTAAGCTGTTTCATGTAATCAGTTCTGATGGGCTGGATGTTCTGGTTATTGGAGTGGTGAACAATGAGATCACAGGGAATTGTATTTTGTTCATCGTTCTTTAAGGTATGTTGCATTTGGTGAGGTTTGGGCAATGTATCAGCAAATGAAGAGGGTGTATCTTGGGCTGAGTTGAGCAGGGTTGGGGAACTTTATGAGGGGTCTGGGGTTCTCTCAGGTAGGGTGGAGGCGTAGCTATTATAGGCATAGGAAGTTATTAGGTTATTGGTTTAGGGATCTTAAGTTGGCTATCTAGCAATGTTTCAGTTATAGTCATTGTGTCATTGTAGCTGGAAGATAGGGATGTTGTGGGGGAGATTGGGTTGAGGTGTGTTAAACAGCATGGTAACAAGCTTACTTTATTCTGTACTTGCGGTGGTTTCTAGGGTAATGGTTCTCAGATTTTATAACCTAACCATGTTCAGGTACTTGAGATTTCACAATCCAGGGTGCAGCACATGTTGCTGTTAAGACGGGCATGGGTGTATGTTGTCCTTGTCTACAGGACACATAGATGGAGCTGTAAAGGGAATTTGTATCTCTGGTCATCGGCTGTGTAGCAGGATTGTGGATGGTTTTATTCTTTGTCTAATTATTACTTTTGTTGAGAACCCCTTTGTTGGTAGAAGGGTGATAAGTTTATTGATAGAATAAGACTTGTTAATACAATGATTTGTTTTATTTCACATGGGTAACTGTTGTACCATTGCTTTGTGAGGTGAGAGGTAACTTTATGGGGATCTTTGTTAGGCCATCTTAATTTTCAGGGGTATTTTTGCATCTGGTAGTGTTTGCATTTTAGCCAGTGGATGAAGGAAATAGGCTATGGTGGTACATAATGGTCATTAAGAAATTGGATTATGTGGAGTACTTACAGTTTTCTCTTTTACAGATCACCCTGAGTGCAGACGGGATTGTGTAGAGTCAGTATCACTTGGGGACTTGAAGAAATGTGGACTCGACAGATGAGCGGAAAAGCTGAGAGGGTTTTCGGCTGATGGAGCAGCAGGAAAGGAGGTCACGGGATGCCAGCAAGGCAGATGAATATTGGTTTGTGTTTTTTCTTCCCTGCAATAACAAGGTAATGTTTTGTTGGGTTGACCTTGCACGGGGAGCATTAGGGTTGAATTTTACACTGTTTTGTGGGTGGCGGTGGTCTTCTTTGGAAGGGTCAGATAGTGTTGCAGACATTAGGCGTGGGGGTTCAGTGGGTTGCATTGTGTGAGTTAGCTTGTGAGGTAGATGGGGGGTTTGATAATGGATTTAGCTTTGAGTTATGCATTTTTTATGAGAGTCTGGGTTGGGTTTATTCACTACATTATGAATGGTAATAGAGTGTCACAGACCTTGTGTGACCTGGTGGCATCGGGCATTTTTTAGTTTGTTCATATACTGTGTTTAGTCATTTTTGCCTGGTATGGATTATTGTTGGTGGTGTGTTTGGGGTCTTTCTGCTACTGGACATGATGGTAGTTCAAGTGTTATTGCTATAATGGGTAGTTGGTGGGATGGCAACATTTTATGGAATGGAATTTAAGAGATTTAAGAGGGGATTTACATTCATTGGACAGAAAATAAAAAAAAAATAAAGAATACATATTTTCATTGTGTGGTAAAAGAGGGTTTCAATGTGGCATGGTGATATGCATTTGCCTCGGCATGGTTTCAGTTGCGGTGGGGTAGTATGGGTGATCCAATGAACAGTAATGATATTGAGCTCATTGTGAGGAATTCATTGGTTGGGTCGTATGGATTAGTTAGGTCATGTGCAGTTGTCATGATAGATTATGAGGTTATGGTTTGCTACCTTAGCATAGGAGAGGGGTTAGGTATAGGGTTAGGAGGTAATGATCTTAATCCAGGTTGGTCAGTGAGGATGGATTCACTGAATGACATTTGGCCTAGTGTCTTACTAGCTAGGTGTGCAGCAATTAGATGCAACAGAATAGATTTTGGGCCGGACTATTTTGGATGGTAGGTCATTTGGCATGGTGTTAGGGGGTTGATGTGCAGCAGGATATTGCAGGTATTTATTGGGTTACAGAGTCAATGGGGGCTGCTGCAGGTTGTATTGATTCATTTAGGGGGGAAATGATTTAGGTAGGGTTCTGGCAAGACAGTCAGCTTCTCACATTTGTGAGAATTAGTTAACGTTGAAAAGGATGTTTCTGTCTTTGGTTTAGATATTGTCTGAGATTATTCCCTGGTAGGTTGGAGAAAGGCAAGGAATTTTGTCACAGTGGAGAAAGGTCAGAGGTATGTTAATTTTATGTTGGTGAAATATTTGAAGGAAATTGGGGTGCATACGATGCGGCATGTGGCATAGGTTGGATGGAGTTCATCTCAATGAATTTAGGCCTGATTTATTTAATCTTAATCTGGGATTGAAATTGGAGGATCTATTAAAAAGTGGTATGGTCTGAGGAGGAACAGCCCTTTAGACTAGTGGGTGGGATATTTGGAATTGAGATGGTGATCTGATGGTAGATGACTTGGAATGGAACAATGGAATTGATGATGATATTAAGGTGAGCAGGGACGCTACCTTCATGATTGCTAGGATAAGTGAGCAAGTGGGGGACGCAGCTTATTCAGGGTGAGTGGGTACGCTGCCCTTATGTTTACTATCTTATTTGTTGCAATGTTGGATGCTGTGTACCTCAATAAAGTGTGATATTCTTATTCAGTTTCATTACAATAAAGGTTGTCAAATGTCTTTGGGTGTTTGTGTTTTATTAGGACCATGACAAGTGAAGTTTGGATCAGACAAAGTTTTCATGGAACGACCTTGGATGAGTAAATTGAGGGGGAGCTGAAAGTACAGTGATAGGCAGGTTATTTCTGTGTGGGTAGGGAGCAGGTAGGAAAGAGTTAATTAAGGTGGGTGCTGAGGGAGGATTTAAGGTAAGGCTAAGGGGTGGGTCTTAAGGGGTTTTGTACGGGAAATTGGTATGCATAAGCACATTTTGGTGTGGTCTTGTTGCCCTCCCAGCCCTCCTGTTTTTGTGATGGCTTGAGGGGCAGAGAAGAGGGTCAGGCTTGACCCTCTTCTGTCCCCCCCCAGTAGGATATTTGGAATTGAGATGGTGATTTGATGGTAGATGACTTGGAATGGAAATATGGAATTGATGGTGATATTAATGTGAGCGAGGACGCTGCCTTCATGATTACTAGGATAAGTGAGCAAGTAGGGGATACTGATTATTCAGAGTGAGCGGGTGTGCTGCCCTTATGTTTACTATCTTATTTGTTGCAATGTTGAATGCTGTGTACCTCAATAAAGTGTGATGTTTGTTATTCATTTTCATTACAATAAAGGTTGTCAAATGTCTTTGGGTTTTTGTGTTTTATTAGGACCGTGACAGTACCAAAGTATTTAGTTGTTGATGCAAAAATTATTTTGCATTCTATTTTGTTGCTGAGGAAAGCTCCTGAATATTTTTCTCTAAATCCCTGCCATGACACCATGAAAGATGGAACCCACAATGCTTTAGTACCTAAATTAATGTATACACTACTAAATATCCATGATAATTGCATCAGCAGTCATTTCTTACTTCCTAGAAAAACACATTGTCAATTAGCTCTTCCAGATGGAGCACCTCACCTTAAAAATAACACCCACTGATTTAGTGATGACAACACCAGGTAAATAAGAAGCTGTTGCTCTAAAGATATTTTTTTTGTTTTGTTCGTTTGTTTACATGTAATAGTTTGTTGTTGTATGTAAATCATTGTTCACCATCATATCATATTGTATGTGTGGTTATAGAGAATAATAGAGAAAACTGTGACACTAAAACATCAAACATCTCATTATTGTCTTTCTTCTTTTTTTTTTTTTGCAAAATCTTTTGCAAATTTATCATGAGGAGTTTAAGGGGAAATGGAATTAATCATAAAACAAAGATGCTTCAAAACAAGACCAATATACTTAAATAGATGCCACCTTTCAAGATTCTGTATTAGACTCTGTAGAGAAGCATCAGTTTCAGTCTTTTAAATTAGCTTAGGTTATGTAATCTAAAAGTCTTTTTTTGCCAGAAAAGTTTAGGGCCTTTCTAGTTGGTCAAGGTGCTTTATAAGGTGCATTCAAAAAAGGTCATTACATTCAAGGCTGGGTCTAAAAATGGAACAGTATAGAGGGATCAAGCCTGCATAGAACCTAGAGGACATATTGCTACATTAGTCATTAGAGAGGAAAAACTAAGTAAACAGTGAAGCTAAAACATTCAACACCATACTAAAATCATCATTTTTTGTAAAATACTTGTAAACTATAACAGCAAATTAAAATAATTGTAAAACAAGAGTGCTTTTTAAGTGATCAATATTCTCGAAGATCTCTAATGTGCATGAATCTTTAAAGTGTTAAGCAGTTTTATAGCTAAATATATGTGACATCAATTTGTGATGTGTGTCATCTCTGTACCATTATTTCATCTTTTTAATAAAAAACTGAATTATTTTCTTAATTAATTGGATGGTAGAGGCAGATGCCACTTCTAATCTGGCTGTTTATTTACTCTCTGAAGTACTGTGTCTCTCAAAAAATTATTAAAAATGAAAAGAGATTCATATAATTGCACACAACCTAATAAATAATGTGCTACTGGAGACATGATATTTTTGCTAAACTGAGAACAATTAGATATTCTTTTTAAATTTTGTATAAAAGGACTGTTTCAGGATATTCTTTCATTTATAAAACTTACACAGATTATAAAATATATCACTAATTCTTTTATCAGATATCATATTTGACGTATGTTTTCTTCACTGGGCTTCTACAACAGATTTTCCGGATATTGACCATCCACTTTCCTCTAATAAATGTCTGATATCTGTCATAATGTTTTTTTCTACTGTTTAAAAATATTCCGGATGAGGGGTTTGTGTATTAGCACCTAAACCAGGAGACGGGTTGTCATTGTTAAATGCATTTATTTAAACATCCATTCTGTATAGGTAGTCCTAATTTGTCTTCACTCATTTCAGTTATGCACATTGCATTAATTCGCATCCCATTGTATTTTTAAATGTTAATATTTTATTTATATTTACATCTATGAATTGGACTGAGATATAACTGAAATGGATACTCAAGTTAACTCATTCTGTAAAAAAACAAACTGAAATAAATAAATGAATGAACTTATGCAAATATACACAATATCTTACCTTCACTCTGACATAAAGTATCCTCAGGGCAATGTCTGACTGGTGAATTGCCATTTAAGTCTTGATAGCCTTTAAGAAACGTGATCTAAAGTGTTTTAGAAAATATTCCTGGGGATTCATTACCAAGCATGTACACGGCATGCCAGTCCCACACGTTTCATGGATGTTGACATAATGGGCAGCAGTGCTCATCCAATATGTAAGGTGCTAAGCATCCTCGCATATAAAACAGCACCAGTTTGTGACCAAAACATCTTAGTCACCACACTGAGGTGCAGAGAGGCTCGATCACACAATATGAACAACAGATTGTAAATAAACACAACCTCAGTAAGTGTGCATAACTGGACACCACATTACAAGCTAAATGCAATCTAAAGTACATAATCAAGAGGCAGGGGAGTTTAACTATTAAAGTGTATTTATATATAAGTAGATTAACATACACACACCAATGATTAAAAAATTATTGATAACTAGAGAAGTAATCTTGTCGGCACAGGGACACATCTACATAATAAAACTGAAATATTGACAAAAAGAGGCGAGAAGGACACAGATAAAAGGTAACAAAGAGAGTAAATGTGGTACGTATAAAATGATGTTAAACTGGAGAGGTGAGATAACATTTGGCAAAACAAGTAAATATATTAGGGAATGTTGCATATACTGCATGTAGTGAACATCAGATGTGTATCCAGAAATTCATATTTTGTAACAAATTTTATGCTGTTGCATCCACCCTCCACCTACCATTGTCTTATGCACTTCAGAAAGGGACATTTTATTGCTATTAATTGGCACTTGTGACCATAAAAAGAGTATTTTTAGGTAGAATTGTCTCAACAAAGCATGTAAAGGAATGTACATTATAAAAAGTTATGTAGTGCTTCCACTATATATGAGTGTATTGAGTAAGCCTAGCTACACCTGGGATGCAGATGTATGGACCTACTTACTCAGCCATAATGATGTATGCTGTGCAAGCAATCAAAGGAAATGATTTACATACACATGACTGATGTTAGAACATACATACGGGTTAAAGAATCGTAATCCTTTCATTGCCTTATGTGTAAGAAGGAAACAAAAATGAAGTTGCAATGGCAATGTTCACAACTGTAACAGTGGGGACAATGAGATGAATCATGGACACTTGTGAAATCCTGCAATAAAAATATTAATTCCAGAAGAAGAAAAAAAACATCTGTAGCAGCAACCTGCAAGTTGGAAATGGTAAAAAATGTGACTCTTCATGCATGCTGAGTATGTATGTACTGCAGTCCAGAAGGACTTGACACATACACAGAAATGTCACTTTGGCCAACATATTATCAGCCTACTGTTCTGCTATCCATACTTACACTTGTCTGACTATAGCAGATGTGAGATTGAGATGTATGTACTTGTGAAATGAGGGGTATGAATATGTGATATATACTAACATGCACATACATCAAGATAAACATGAAGTATACTCAGTCCATTAATGACTGGTTTGGGTGTGCAGGAATATCGGTATATCAGTCATATGACTTGTGTCCTTTCCACTGAAGCTGTCACACCATATACATTGAAATACAAACTCTATCAAATTACCCTTGTTGCACATCACACTAAGCCTTGAAATGAGGCTTGTTAAATACATTAGTAATACCTGTACAGACATGAAACATTAATGTGCATTAGTAAATGAACTGTTGATATTTAAGTTTCACATACACTATCTGTACACTGGTCTGTGTCAAATGCTCTTATCATCCAGATGCAGGTCAGTAACTCCATAGTGTGGACCTTGGCAAAGTCAAACTTCCAGAGGCTAATTCTATTACATTTTGAGAAAGAAGAACAATTGACATCATCATAACATGGATTACTTAATGTGCTTTTTGCTAAATGTCACACATCTAATACAGCATTATAATGGGAATATTCATAAGGAAGTACTCAATAACATCAGCTATGTACCACAAAACTAAGAGAAAGTATCATAACAGAGGCTCACATACAATCTACAACAAATGTGCAGCATGGCACAAACCAATAACTGAGAAATAAGCCATTGATTCCTTTAAAGCCTTATATTGAAGCAAAATAATAAAAAGGTGCATGCAAATGTTTGCATGAACTCATTTTTAGGTAACTCTATAATGATGTAAATATTAACTAACATATTCATCAGTTACATCTCACCAGACTCAAACACATGCCTGAGGTCAGACTCAAGAGAGAATTGTATCAAGAAGCATATCTGCGGTGCCATGAAGAACATACTTGAAGGAATCATATCAGATTCCTATTGGAATGGTTTTAGCTCCTCTAACATGTAGTGTGAGACCTAGAAAAAAATCTGGCCCTGTTACTGTGGCCCCCCCTCACTCTCCCCAACTCCACCCAGTGAAATCCCCTCCGACGTACTTCGCCTAACTATTAGCAGGGATTGGGTGCTAGCGGCATTTTCTAAAGATAAGAGCATCACCTCCCTGGTTTCTGACAACATCTCCAGTTTCTTCCTCCTTTCATCCATAACCCCTTTTCCCATTTTTGCATCAGGTATCACTTCAACAGTGACAATCATCTAGAGCCATGTGCTGGGTGGCTAGCCCTGCAGTGATAGATTCTTCCGCACCACACACTTACATGCACACTTACTTCCATGGCCGATTTAGAATGTCCAATCCACCTGCTGCATGTCTTTGGAATGTGGGAGAAAACACACTCAAATCCAGGGAGGACTTGCAGACTCCACACAGAAGGCACTCCAGCCAAGAACTGAACCAGGGAACCTATTCCTCTAAGGTGAAAACACTATCTGCTATGCCACTATCTGCAACATGACCTATCTAGACCACTCGATGCACTCTTCAACTACAGCCTTGAAACAGTCTATGTTCCAAGTAAATGAGGACTACAACAATCATTATCATTATATCCATAAAGGCAGACCACCAACCAATCCAGGGAACTACAGACCCATCAGTCTAATAAGTCTAATATGCAAAGCCATGGAACAAATTATCAAGAAAACGATAAACAAGTTCATTGGCAAACTGCAGACACTGGATTGATCCCAGCTTGGCTTTGTTAATGGAAGGTTGTGCCTACTTAATCTGGTTAGCTTCTGTGAGAGGGTCATCAAGCCAATGAATGAGAGTAAAACAGTGCACACTGCTTATCTTGATCTGGCCAATGCATTTGATGCAATACCTCCCTAAAGCACTGATGACAAACTCTCTGAGCTAGGCATTTATGTATACATAACCCACAATATTGCTGGCTAGCTCACAATCAGGACCCAAGAGGTCAGGATTGGTGAGACCCCCTCCACCATCATAATAATCACCAGTGAAGTGCAGAAAAATAAATCCACAGACTCTGCAAATGCTAAATGTATGTTATTTTAATCAAGCAAACAAAGCTTTCAAATAAAACAATTCCCAAAATTCAATAAAATCCATGTAGGCTCTGTGAAGAGCCTACATGGAATGTACACTGCACAAAGTCATGATTCCTCCAGGGCAGTGGGCCATACATATTAATTATGGAGCACTGCAAGGGAGAGCACAGTAACATGGATTTTGTATCCATGTAAGCAACACTGTAGAGGCTGTGCCATACTTGTGGATTGTCCAGAAAACGCCTGGACAGTTGGTATGCACAGCACAATAACTTTCAGCCTGTTAACCTGGACCGAGAGGTGAACAACAGATATTACTTCATAAAATTGCAATTTTAATTTTTTTTTTTTTTTACATTTATGTGCTTGCTTGCACTGTGTGGTGCATTGTGCAGCTATGCTTAGCATTGCTCACATATACAGTAGACATCTGCTACACATCTAAAAACAGAAACCCAATGGGATTCAATTTTAATTATTTTTTTTTTCATATGCTTCTTTGCGTGTTGTGGCACATTGCTTAGTGATACTAAGATGCACTTACATATACAGCAGACATCTGGTAGATATCTAAAAACAGAAAGTCAATGTGTTGTTGCAATTTTGTGGTGCTCAGCAACATGGAAACCTGCGCAGTGAAGCTGCACTATGCTTACGTGCACCTTTGTAGTATATGTGAAGATAGAGGTGTTCCCTTTACTATCCCACTGGGTACATGGGCTGTGTCATGATTTACAGTGCAGTAGGTCCTGGATTTGAGTCCTGAGCATTCATACTTTTTGCATTTATCACTGCGAAAATGTGTCAGTTGAATGAAACATCGCTTTAGTTTAAAATTAAAAAAATTGTTATATTTGGAAAAGCTGCATGCTGCTATGCAGTGGTTAAACATGGTCAATGGTCTATTCCCATTAGTGTGTTGCTGAGCTGTGCTTACATGTTGTTTGTGTGAGTTTGTGACATGCTAAGTGGCACTGTACTTTTTTGAAAGTTACAGCATGAAGTGCAAGGGCGGAAATGCAACCTATTTAAAAGCCAATAGGCAGGAATTTCACATCATTCATTGGAGTCTTAACTTGGCTGTAGATATTCCTAGTGCTGTTGGTGAAGGAATGTGCTTTCATGTGCAAAAGTGGAGACTGCAGGAGTCCAGACTCTTTGCTGGACTCCTGATTAAGAATTATGAACCCCGGCTGCTCCAGGGTGACTACCAAGGATCAGAGTGTAAGTCTGAGGCCTGGGATCGGTTGGCCAAGGAACTTACCAGTGCTACTGGTATTCCCCACACTGGTGAACAGTACTGTCACCACTATGATGACCTGAGGTGAAGGCAATGGGGAACCTTTGAGACTTGGGTCCAAAAGACTAGAGCTGTGCAAACCCCACAGATATGTAAGTATGTTTGTCAGTAAAACAGAAATATACAAGCTGAATCTGTGCAAAACTGGAATGCATAATGACTGATTCTGTTACCACAGCTGCAAAAGACAGGGCTTGCAATCTCCAGTCCCATGCAGGACGCCTAGCCAGGATGAGGCAATTGTGTGGTAAGTAGGAAAACATCATAGTAATAACTTAATGCATATAAATTTATTACAGAGTTTGCAGTCTTAACAGTCAGATATGACATATCTGGGACATCTTACATCTTTATTAATGTGTCACTGTCTACCTGAAATAGTAAAGCAAGTAAGCATACAGTACTGTGTACTATAGCTTCCAACCATCAGTTAATGTTGGGGTCTACCCAGATTAAGAGTCACTGTTCTGGTCTGCCCATTGTCTGAAATATGCTGTTGGTTGCACTCAATAAATGAACAGGGTATATGGGTTAGGTAACAGAAGTCCTACACAGCTATCCATGGTCTACATGTCAGAGCTGAAGCAACATTAATCAATACATTTTCAAGGGTGATGGTGCTTTGATAAGCAATGTTTCCAAATAAAGTGTTCACTATTCCTGTATTAATGGTATGTGTGTTCTAATCTAATACCAGTCAACTGTGAAATGTAAATGAATAAGGAATGCAGCAACAAATGTCTGAAATAAATGTAATGCAATACCCAGAGTAAGATTCAAGCCTGTGTTCTTCTCATTTTGTCTGAAATAATGCTGTATATTCCACTCAGTAATTGAACATAGTATATGGATAAGTTAATTGAAGTCCTGGATAGCTATCCATGTGTCTAAATGCCAGATTTTAAGAAACATTATCAATAAAGTTTAAAACAAGATTGTACTTTGATAGCAATCTTTTCAAATAAGTGTTCATTATTTCTGTATTCACTGCATGTGTGTTCTAATCCGACACCAGTCAACTGCTACATATTAACTAATAATTAATGCAGCAACAAATTTCAGAAATAAATGTAGGGCAATAGCCAGATTAAGTGTCAAGCTGCAGTTCTGATAATTTTCCTCGAAATATGCTGTAGATAGCACTCAGTAAATGAACAGGGTATACAGTTAGGTTAATAGATGTCCTACATAGCCATACATGTGTGTAACTGCCTGATTTCATGTGACCTTAAGCATTATAGTGTAAAAGGAGATGGTGCGTTGATAACTAACGTTTTCAAATAAAGTGCTCATTATTCATGTGATCAATGCATTTGGTTTCCAATCTGATACCAAGCACAGCTATGCATGTGTGTAAATGTACAATTTCACTCACACAGAATGATGACATAAAATTCTTAAAGGAGCTGGTGTTTTGAGAATTAATTGTATTCAAATAAAGTGCACATTATTCCTGTAGTCACTGCTTATGGGTTCAAATCCCATGGCAGAGAAATGACCAGCTGTCTAGTATAATTAGTGTACACTAACATACCTCTCAATTGTCAAAATTTGTGCAGAATGAAATCACTACTGCCCCATATGTATGGTCCTTGATTAGCAGATACATGACATTACTTGGAATGCAATTTATTGGCAAATCTGTTATCAGAACACTTTGCTACTAATGTATGAGCACACTATGTAAAAAACATTCCCTGGAGTTGTGCCTTTGTACCACCATTTATTAGGGCTTGGCCCATAATGTCCCATGCTAACAGGTTGAGAGCTATGTACATGCAACATCATCTATACAATATTTACAGTCACTGTACTCACAAAAGAAATGTTAGATATGTAAAATATGCAGTAAATATTTCTGTGTAGTAATATGACCTGCGAAGTTACTATTTTTTTCTCTCTTACAACACCCCCTTCTCTTATTTAATTTATTAATTATATTTATTATTATGATTTGATATTAATATATTATTTGAACTACTTCTTATGTTGGCCTTATGTATAATTTCATATTGGTTTGCTGTTAATGTACTTTCATTTACATTATTTATTGTTGTGTTCCTCATATAATCCTATTTATTTCTTTTGATTAATCATTATTATCTTCTATTATGTTAATACTAACATTTGTTTGGTTATGTTTATTTTTACCTTATCTTTATATTTAATTTACTACAGTGTGACAAGGTAGGCTGGTTACAGGTGGTCCACCTACCTTGGCACTCCTGGCCATGGCACTGGGGCCCAGCACATCTGGGCCACATCCTGGTGGCAACCCCACTGCTGGCCCTCCACTACCTTGGCTGTTGGGTAGTTCTGTCCCACAGGCTGGAGGTGGTCCCCCCTCTGGGAGTGGAAGTGTAGGGGATGATTACATCACCTGTGAGGAGCTGCCAGGCATGGTGCTTGGGCTGCTATGCTGAAATCTTGGTGCACACCTATGCCAGCTGGACAGCATGCTGTCCATCCTGTTGGGGCACCACACCCCATGCACCAGTGTCAACCAGTGCCTCCTCCCTTGGGAGCAGTGAAGGTACAGTGCTCACAGTCTCATCGGTGAGAACTTGAGTCACACTGCTAACATGTCAGATGTCCATGGGACTGGGAATCCACAACATCCGCCCCAACCAAGGTGTTTACCCCCTCATGTGTCACACAACAACCCTGTCTGCTGTCTTGTCTGTCCTGTCTGTCTGCAAAAGCTTCCTCACTTTCCCATCTTACCTCCCATATGTGTACCTTTGTCCATTCGCTAACATTCTAATCACACCTTAAAAAATGGTACCTGTCCCAAAAATAATATTGTCCCATACATATCTCTCCATTTCACATACATGTCCACTGGACACACTTAATTTGGTCCAGTTGGCTTGACATTGCACTTATGTTGTCCTTACCCATCTCTCTGGGGTAGACAGTAAAAATTCAGCTAAAAAATCTGTTAAAGTGCACAGTTGATGCTGTACAATAAATGGATACCTACCTTCCTTTCACTATGTTTTCTCCTCTGCTTACACCCCATTTCACCACTGTTCTGTCTCCCTGTTTTTCATTCTTTAAATATTTTTGCATAAGCTTTGCTAAGCACAGCTAAACGGTGGTATATTGATATATGTTTGTGAAAAAATACATTCAAAAATACACCTGCACTCTATTTTGAACCCAAGACCATCCCACTTGCAGATCAGTGCATCAACCCACCAAACCACACAGACATTAATTAATACATGTGTTTTAAGCAAAACATAATAACTGCCATCTTCCCATCATTAAGCATATTTAAGCAATGCTGCACATCATGGCGTGCCACTCAAATTTGATAAAAGAATAATAGAACAATTAGAATGTAACTTGAACTCTGGTATAGGAATACACCACTATAAATCTAGATATATAATAATGGATCTAAGTGAAGTCTCTAACAGCAGGTAACTGTGCAATTATATCTGCAATATTTAAAAATACACCTGCTAAAACATTAGTGGAAAAATGGGTGTTTAACTGGAACTCTGGAGGAGAAATACATCCCTAGAAAGCCATATAGAATAAGGGATCTAAATGAGTTTACAGCATGTAAGTGTGCAGTTATATATTGAAAGATACAGCTATTCTAGCAGTCCCTCAGTAGCTCACTCTGTTAAACACTTTGATAGTATTACATTTTGGTACACATGGTCCTGGGTTCAAATCCAGTGGTATCTAGCATTTCAAATACATTTATGTGTACATCACCACTGTGAAATCTGATATGAATGATGGTCTCAGAGCCTGTTTATCCACCCAAAGCAGTCCAGATGGACTGTCTGCTTTTCAATGATGGAGGTCAAAAGCATGCAAATAGGAACACAGTTAACATATTCCTATTACAACACTAGAAAGTGAATAGAGTGTCAGGTCATGCATTACTATGCATTCACAGAGGATTTTAAGTTATGTAATTCAAGGTAGGCCCAGTAATTGACTGCAGCACATAAGCATTTGCTACTGATATTACAGATAAGCACAGCTACACAACTAACATACACATATATAGGTCATGGTAGCAACAAGGGTTGCCGTCACACATGATCTAGATGACTACCATAACTTAACACATGGCTTGGCAGTTGTCCAAATGTTTGACATAATGGTAATCTTGTTCAAGGATACAAAAAACATGTTGCCTTTTACTCTGTTAATGATACTTATGGCTAACATACTTACCTTAAACACATACCTCAATTTCCTGTGGGATGGGTTCCATCAATCAGGCTCTGGCTGTACATCAAGGCTGCCACTGGCCACACAGTTACTCATAAGTGTTGTCCTCCACAGTCTGCAGCATATCTCACTATGCTTATTGCCCTAAGCAGCAGTAGCTGTAGCCTGTAGTACACACATGTGTATGTAATAAGTATCTACTGCAAACATTTTCTCTGTGCTGACATAGTATTTCTACCCAGCATTTCCACCCCATCATATGAGAAAGGAGATGGGTTGTACACTAAGGCCTTATATCTCCTTCAGTAGTAGCATGGCATTGCCTGATTACACTGCAAACCACCAGTGTATTTTTCAGTTAGCATTCCTGAATCACAGATTGGTTCAGAGGCAATCAACTGCTAATGAGAACCATCTTAAAAAGGCAAACTTCTAGCTAGGGAAGCCAATGTGTATGAGAGTTACTTTCTATGGTGAACTCGTTGTCACAACACATATATATCTGTATCTTTCAAAAGAGGAGTATTGTACTCCATCAGGTATGTAACAATTTTGTTTTCAGCATGATGCATATGTGTTAGCATAATTACAGGAAATGTGGATTACATCAGTAAGCCTTTCTTAGAACTGTAAAGGTGACATGCCATTAATCTGCAGCTGTGAAACACCTACAGAGAATGTAGATTACAGCAAGGGTTTAATGCTGTCTGTTAACTAGGGACACAGGTCTCCTGGATACTACCTTTGTTGGCAGTTGTAGTACTACACAGTTATTTTTGGCATTGTACTACATACATATGGTATGGGGGGCATTTTCTGCTATGGGCCACACTATAAGTGGACTCCTATGTTGGGTGCCTGATCATGTGTTAGTATCTGTCATGAAACAAGTTGACTATTGCCACTATCCTTGTTGTCTCTACACCGTTTGCATGATTGCCACATGTGTAATCAAATTGGAAACACTGATAGCTTTCCCTTTTTTGCTGTATCTGTGCATACTGTACACCCACCTATGTGAGCCTGATGTGTGTTCTCATTTTTTTGTATTTCAGGTGACATCATGCATGCCAGACACCACCCACCTTTCACTGAGGCAGAAAATGACCTCATAATTGAAACATTAAGACAAAAATACCAAGTCCTGCTGTCCAGAGTGAGGGTAAATAGGCAAGAGCGACAAGCCTTGTGGGATGAACTGCTCCATAACATAAATGCTGTGGACCATCAGAATCACACATATAAGCAGGTGTGACACCATGCCACAGACATGATCCACATGGCACGCAGACAGGCAGCAGATGTGGCCAGGGATTGTCAGGGCACTGATGGGGGGCATACAGGGAACAACCTCTGTCAGACACTGAGGAATTCCTGGTGAACCTTGCAACACAGGACAGCTCCTAGGCTTCCATCACACATATGTTGTGGATGTGGATGTTGCAATTTACAGCCAAGAGGAGTGTCCAGGTATGTTTAGTTGAATCAGCATCAGAATACTGTAACATTTAGCATGTCAGGGTGTACATAGTTTTACATGTGTGTAATGTGTTTTAAGGGGTGGGGGAACTAGGTTACCTGCAGTTTTACGCCCATGCAGAGATTTTGACACACATACCTGTTAACATTGGGGCTACTACAAATGGGGAATATTTGGACATATTACCAGTGTTATACTTTAACATGTGGTGCTGTTAATATTACTTCTCTCTCAATCAAAAATAGCAACCATAACAAAATAGAACACAGCAACACGGATCTATAAAGGCTGTCTTCTTACTCCATAAACTCCACCAATAATTCCAAGAACAGTCGAAAAAACGAGAATAGCGAAATGTAAGCTTTATTCCATTTTTATCTTTGTTATGGACTAAAGCTTACATTTCGCTATTCTCATTTTTTCGACTGTTCTTGGAATTATTGGTGGAGTTTATGGAGTAAGAAGACAGCCTTTATAGATCCGTATTACTTCTCTCTCAAATATTTTTCAGAAACGTCAAGAATAGGAAGAGCTCATGCCCCTGCCACGGGTTCAGGCACCTAGGCAGTGAGACACTTCCCTGTGGTACATTTGATTGGGGACACGTGGCTGAAGTGACATTCAGCTGCAGAGAAATATGGCTGTTTGCAAATTCCCTGTGGGCAAAGAGAAGAATATGTTGCCATGCCCACAACTTAAATAACTAAATGTATAGGGGGAAAACAATGTCCATGGTCCCCAAGGGAACATGAGACAGCAGGCAGTATGACAGACATCAGCAGCTGGCTGGCCAGAGGGCATGTCAGTGGCAGTAAAAATGTAGTGCACAATGGTCAGTGCCTTTATAATTGGAGTATGTGGACCACTACCCATTCACAGTGTATAGGAGAACATTACCTAAAACCCATACTGGAGCATAAATGTGACTACAGTAGCCTACAGGACTTCCTCCATGCTGTAGCACACTTCTGCATGTTGTAGTTACATAAGTATGTACTGTACACTGAGCAGAGCACTCATTACTTCTTCTGCCACCATGCATTTGGTTATTAAAGTTGTGAGCATGGTAGTGTGTGCTTCTCTTTGGCCACAGGGAATTTGAAAAGAGCCATATTTCTCTGCAGCTGAATGTCACTTCAGCCATGTGTCCCCAGTCAAATGCATCACAGGGAAATGTCTTGCTGCCTAAGTGCCTGAACCCCCCTGCCACTGGTAAGCACAACACATTTTTGTCACAGATGTGGATGTATTTCAAGGTATTACCTGAAGTGTCATCCCAGGCCTACAGGCTGGATTGACGTACTGTCTGCATGACTGAGAAATGTAGAGATATGTTCTCACTGTACATACTTTAGGGTCATACCTATGCCTTGTAGGTGTGACCACAGTGATTGATTTCACAGAATTGACAGGCTTTATTAGATGGCAATACCTGTAAACTGTGCCGAGCTCTGCATAATGTCAGCAGTGTACATAATGTATGTATTGCTCATGACAGTCCAGTTTAAAGAACTGTTAGTTTGAAAACTTTCCATTTTGGTTTAGAGATTAATGACCTCATTTCCTGCTATCTCAGATTGTGGGTTGTACAAGTCTTTAATAGTGAAAGCAGTGTATGCAGCTTTACATATACTGAAACATAGGACTGCAGATCATAGTAGTGCTGGTAGTAATGTGATGGCTTCCCCTTTATATTACAGGTGACCTGGAAGGTTGATCTTTGTCCCCTTTACAACCTGAAGTCAGTGTCTCTTCTGACTCTGATGTTGATGATGGTGGCCAAAGTGAGACACAGCTAGGGGTTGCAGGGGCTGAATCTGTCACAGAAGTTTACATCCCTCATCTGCCTTCATTATCACTGTACACAGTCAGTATGCCTATGTATACACAATTTCCTGAGGCCACAGATATTGGACAGTTGTAGAGTGGGGTTCATTAAACAGGCAAGTGTGGCTACTGCATCTGCAATGAATATCGACACTGGCCATAGCTAAACAGCTGGTGAGGTTCCACACAGGCAGATTGATAGGGGTGCTCATAGGATGCCTGCTGTCCCTCCACCACCTGTTGCATGTGTCTCATTACATGTCACGCGGGCTATGTTTAGGGACGTAATGGAGCCACAGGCACATACTGAAAGGAACTCCAGAAGAATTCTCAGGGTTATGGATGCAGCACAGTCTGATATCCGTGACTACCTCCACCATGTTGCTGATACCCAGGATTGGTTGACTGATGTAGTGGAAATATGTTGGTCTGAGAGAGATTGCACACTATCTGCTTTGGAATGCACATTTTATGCGATGGAATGTCTGGTTGGTGTTGAGCATCAGACTTGTGGATGTAGGTCAACTACTACATCTGCTAAGAGTCCACATGGCTGTACACAATCAAGCTCCAATAGTGGCAGTACATCTTGTGCTCCAGAGGGCAGAGTGCTGTCCACATTAAGATGTGACAGGCCATGGACTTGTGGTCCTGGGTGGTCATGTGGAGAACACACTCCCAGCAGACAGCAGTTACCCTCAGCTAGTAGCCCAACACCTGACCTTGGGCATGGAGGTGCCAGTTCAACTCCTTGGCAGAGCCAGTTCTCATGTTTGGGGATGGAAATGATGAGCTGTCAGCTCTACCATGCATGTTTCAAAGCTGTCCAACATACATTCACGTAGGGCTAGTACTGAGCTTGGCTGTGTTCATGCAGACACTTACACACCACTATCACACTCAGGTCACCTGCAGACACACACTCCACATTTACATGATCTGTCTTGCCTGCTCTCCTTTCTGCCTCACACACACACTTGCCAACCTATTGGGTCAGCCTAGGCCTCCTGCACCCAATACAACACCCTGTGTAAGTGATGATACCTGTGCAATACCCCTGTCATCATTGTCAGTGATCCAGGGAAATGAAGCTACATGTCTGATGTACAGGGTGACTATCTAAGTTAATATTTATATGTTTCATCCATTGTTGCCTTTGACATGCTATTTGTACTGGTCAGTCACACAGTTTGAATGCTGCCATTTGTAATGTGTAAACCACATTATGTTATGTACATTACGTTGGATGCTGTTGAAATGGCTGTGTAGTCACACAATGAAAGGTGTCTCGTGGCACTGTTTACGTTTCATTTTCAGGATTGTGTAGGACACAGCTATCGGTTCACATCAACAATAAACACATCAACATCATAGCACAGGATGGAATGACAGCACAGAAGAAAAATGTCAGAGAAGTACAACAGTATAGTTGCATGGCTCCATAGGTGCATATTTGTATAACAGGCTAAAAAAACAAGAGTGTATTTCATTCTAGCCATGCATCCCTAAACTCTGCCAAGGTCTTATACCCCTGATAAGTGTAGGCAGAGTTTTGGGAGTTGACACAAGGACGAGCCAGATCGTATGAGGTGAACCATTGACAGTTTCTCTGTATCCATTACAGACATTTGTCTAAAGCAGTTATAATTGTTGTGCCCCCCATCCTGTCTTGTAACTTGCACATGATTTGTGTTAAGGTGGAACTGTGCTTCACATGCATGGGGAGCCTGTTACATATTGGGTGTAGTGTCTGGGCTACATACCTGTTTGTCAAGTATGTCCTGTTTATGCCACGGTCAAGGTGTAGGTGTGTAGCATTGGTAATCCTCATGCTAGTCCTTTCTTGGATATGCAGGAGGTAAACAATGGGGTCGGACACCTCCCTGCATGGCAGGCATACACCTCCACTCCAAAGCATGTTGGAGACAAAATACACTGTTATGGGATGACGTGGTCTGCACAGGACATGTTATGTACACTGTGTATGGTTTACTGTGGAATCTCTGTGGATGTGACATTTGTTAATTATGCCTGGTTAGTTACATACCAAAGGTGGCACTGCACTCCATAGTAGGCGTGATGAATGTCAAATACAGTAGAACAATGACTGTTTTGGATTTACATACCATACCTTTGTTTATAAGTTTCATTACATAGAATGCATCCCCAAATATTACCAACCTATGACACTCAGAGGCAAGATCACTATCTATGTGACCATAAGTCCCTGACTACTGGCTCAGCCGTTGGTTGTGTGCAACCAATACATTAGTTACCAGGGGTGGATGACTTTCCAAGGGATAATATTGTGAATTCCTTGGCATTTACTGTTAGTCCATGGCTCTGACAACAACTGAATGTCTGTGTCAGCCCATCCTGGATAACTGTTGAGACAGTGTGGGATTGAATGACAGCTCCTAATTTTCAATCTTCTGCAAATTTAGTCAGTCAGGGGCCAATGACAGTGGATGTGACTGCAGAGAAGTAAATGACTAGAAGAAGTACATCCTACCTCACCCAAACACACATCACAAATAGCTAGATGTACTGAGGTCTTTATTGAACATATAAGTAAACAGCAGACACCTCAGAAACCCAAACACAAGCCCACTATACATCTTCATACCTCTGCAGAACACAGTACACATAACAGCTCATGCACTACTGTCTCACCGGTGCAACACAAGGCAAAACGAGTCCACTTTGGAATTTCAAAATTTCCCAATCCCGACATTCTAAATACCAGTGCTGAGTACCTCGGAATTGTGAAATCTCAAAACCTGTAAGTGGAGATCACCATACAGTGTGTTACAGAAACTTTACCATTCTCTTCAATGTAGTGCAATTTCAGAGTTAATATATTTAAGTTGCAGGGGGTGTGGGGGGTGTAGCCCCCATGTAGGGGGGTACAGGGGGGCTTGCCCTCTGCAAAATCATCTTTCTTGATGTATTCTTGATTTTGTTTTTTTTTTTTTGCTATTTCGAGATTTCACAATCTTGATGTTCTGAGCATTGGTATTTAGAACATCAGAACTGTGAAATTTCAAAATTACATAGTGGACCCGGCAAAACACACAATCAAAAATATCACTCATAAGTGATTACATCATGAGACACACTGATGTGCCTTTCACCAGGCTACATAAGGGAAAGGTCACGGTTAGCTTTCTGTGAGGTACCAGGATACTCCATATCACACATGCACTCAAGTCTGTCAACATCAGGTACTGTTATGACTATGTCATGGTTTCTGTTGGTCTGTATGACTTGAGACATACCTCTCTGGACTGTATGCAGAGACATAACTGGGCTGCTAGCCTATGTGTTTCAGGCAGGTATGCCCTTGAGCTACATTTTACCATCACCTAGGATGATGGCTCCAAACAAACGGAAAATGATTGATATCAATAACTGCAGTAGTATGTGGTGTCAGTGTAAGGGGGTCACTATCTGTCAGCCAGGGATTACCTGCGCAACAGACCTCAATATTTTGCCAGAGATGGTCTTCATCTGTCACCACTGGTGTTTTGGCAACTGACCAAAGCTGTTACCACCCCCACAGAGCACCTTTTAGGTGGTGTCACAAGGAACAACTTTTCAACGAGAAAACATCATCTACAAACAACACCATAGTTATGCTGCTAAATGCTAGGAGTGTCACCACTAAACTCCACTCAGTGGAAGCTATCCCGCACCTTTGATGATGCAGACATTTGTGCAGTCAAAGACACCTGGGTCAAGGCTGTGGACAGCACCAGTGATACCAGGCTACACCTCCTTTCACACATTTAGACTTCAAACTTAAAGCAATGCAAAATAATGGAGGTGGTTTATCCATATTCATGAAGGATAGATACACATCCAGATTGGTTAGACAGTATAATTCCCAGGAGAAACTGCAGGTGTTATTGCCTGTTTATAGGGCACCTAATCTAGCCATTACCAGTTGCAGGAGCAACTCCATGAATCAGGGCACCCACTGTGCTTAAATAGATTTACTTAATTCTATCAAAATAAATCACAACAAGATGGGTTTGGTTGACTTTAACTACCCACCAACTGAGTAGATTACTGATTCTCAAGCTCACTTGCCCAGAGGATAGGTGAGTTCCTTAACTACAATGCCCTCTATCATTGGGTTGACATCCACATAAGAGGAGACAAAGTAATGGATCCGGTGCTTACCAATATGGGTGACCACTGTAGATTCTCCACTGTGAGGTCCTCCCTAGTGAGGTCTTACCACAAATTGGTCTCATTCAAAGTAAGTATCACACCTGATACCCCCTTTGCAGCATATAAAGTAATAACGTTCAACAAAGCAGATTATAATCTACTATGCAATTGTATAAATAGCTTGATTGCATCACCAACCTCAGATGGAACAGGAAACTATGCCAAACTGTACACCTATGTTTTATACAAGCACCTACACAACTGCATTGACTCACATATACCTGACAGGGGCAAAACAAGCTCCTCATGGCACAGCAAACATGCCTGGTGAACAGCTGCCTTTAGCAGGCTTTACAATAAGAGGTAGACATTGGTGTCTCACATTAGTAGGGAGGAAGCCCCACTAAAATAGCGCTACTTTCTCCTCAACTTAAACAAGCAAATAAGTGTTGTTGTGAAGTCTTGCAAAACAAAGTATGGGGCAAAATTAGCCTCCTCTACAAAGGACAATCACAAAGCATTGTGTAGTTACATGTGTAATATAAAAGGAAAGGTCCACATTGTTGCCAAACTCATACTTTATGATACCATATATAATCAGCCTGTAGACATAGCTAACCTGTTGACCGACAGGTTCTGTGACAATTGCACTTCCCTGTCCCTCCCCACACGTACACCGTGACATCCCTACAAACTGTACCATACCTTTTATCTCTGAAGAGCAGGTACTAAATGACCTCTCTAAGGTGACTAATGCAACATCTTTTGCACCTGCTAACATTCCAGGCTACTTCCTACATAGTTTACAACATGGATTACCAAAATCATTGGGAACTCTGCAATCATAGTGTAACCACTGGCTGCATCCCAGCAGACTGGAAATTGGCCACTGTTATCCACTTGCACAGAGGTGGTGCATCCACCGAACATGAGAACTATAGACTTATTAACTTGACTAGCCATATCTGTAAGGCCATGGGGCAAATCATCATGGACCATATCAACACAGATTTAGGCAATCTAAGAACACTTGACCATACACCTTTTTTGATCTGTGATAGGGAGATCATGCCTGTTAAACCTTGTGGACATCTATGAGGCAGTCACCAATGGCCTGGATGAGGGGACATCTATGCATACAATCACCTGGACTTAGCCAAGTCATTTGACACTATATGCCATCATTGACAAACTCACCCAGCTACCATCAACAGAAAAATCATTAGACAGGCTCACTGATAACATTCATATAGGCATAATAGGGGTATCCACCTCCAATAGCAGAGCTGTAAGCAGTGGTGTTCCACAGAGTTCAGTCCTGGGTCCGCTAAGGTTTGTAATCCATTTATCCAATGTATAAACACAAAGTGAATGTCTGCTCCTGACAATGTTTGCTGATGCCTGAAAACCTGAGTGGTCATAGATTCTTTAAATGATGTTAACTTCCTACAACAGGGTCAAACATGATCGAACAATTGTTGACACAATAATGGCATTAAACCCCATGCAAATATATGTAACATCATTCCTTTCAGTACCAACAATGCTCCTGCCTAATAGCACATCAATATCAACACCTTAAGTACATACTCAGGGGTGTGAGACCTGAGCACACAGGTTTACATCTACCTTACATTAGCTCACCATGTCTCCACAGTGGTAAGAAGGGCATTATATCTTGCTCATGTCATTACTGAGGGCACTGTCACCCAAATATGAATTAGTTGTAACCTCCATGTACTCTTACCTCATCAGGCCAATATGTGAGTGCAATGGCCATTTTGTTAAGCATGTTTCCAAGCATCAGTGGCAATTGCAGAGACCATCAAAGTTCCTTACAAGGGAAATTCAAGACTTCAGCATCTGTCCTATGGTGATCATTTGAAATCACTGTAACTTTAGTCTGTCATACAGACTACTTAGAAGCGATTTCTGCCTTGCATACAAGAAAATCTGTGACCCTGCTTTATTGGGAATGCTGTATATCCGTAATTCAAATGTGACACAGATTCCTTGCTGTAACAACCTTAACCTGGTATGTGCCATCAATAAAACAATAAAACATGCCAAGGGAGAGATATGTATATCAGGGTTTAATAAACCTTTGCAACAGACTCCCACTTAATGTCAAACTGTGCACCACACTGGCCCTCTTCAGATGCATTCTGTACAATTGGATGGGTAACCGTTAGTTCACTATGGGGGTTCTGTCTGGGTCCCCCTTGGACAGAGTCAGTAGGTGCTGATTGTGTAAATAAGGGTAAGAATTTGGCTAGGCTTATAAGGGCCCTAGGGCCACTGCCCTAGTAAAGTCCAATGATCCTATGATCCCATTGGCTGAAGTAAGATGCCCTGATTGACATCCATGCACATCAACTTGGCTACAGTGAAATGGTATCA
>NC_056728.1:661138330-661168330 GCF_019279795.1 Protopterus annectens
AGGCATCAATTTTAATTATATGTATGCGAGTAGAAGTAAGATGTTAGTTTGTAGGTTCCTAGGTTGTCAGTGAATGTGCTATGTGTTGTCCCGTAGCCAAAACATGGGCATACTAGGCACACCTATGTCTGCCTATAGGGAAATCAGCAGGGGATTCTTCCTCTGAGTCCTCTGGTAACTGTGGCTGTGGTGACCTAAGCACTGGTGGTGGGGGGGCTGTGTATCCCTTCCCTTTGCTGATCCTGCTGCAGTTGTTTCTGCAGGATCAGATTTTGTAGCATAGCACATACTGTGAATATCTGTGCACATGTGGCTGCAGGGCTCCACCGGCTATATAAAGGCACTGGAACCATGACTTCAGAAAGCTAAACCCATGCTGTATGATGTTCCTAGTTTGTGTGTGTGTGCCTCATTATGGCATTCTTCCATGGGTGTGTGTGCATTTCTGATGAGTGTCATTATCCAAGGTTCCAGGGCATAGCCAGCATCCCCCAGTAAATGGTTCTGAGGGATGTCCATCCTAGCAAACATCTAGTACAGCTGTGATGTGTGCCAGTTATGGGAGTTGTGACAACTCCCAGGGTTACCAGCACACACATTCAGAATAATCCCCTCGGCATTGCACATAACCTGGCAGTTGATGGAGTGGTACCCCTTGCAGTTAACATTGTTTGTACCCTGTTCACCAGGTGATACCTTGATGTGTACATGTGTGCAATCTATGGCACACAGTACTTCAGTGTAGTGTGCTACATAGTAGAAGTGTTGTCTATTGCTGGCCCTTGTTTCAGTAGTCAGGGGGAAAGATATGTGTTCACTGGCATGTGGAAGCATAGCATCCTGGAATTGGTGTAGTATCCTGGATGCAGATACCTAAAACACCCCCATCATGTCCCCAGTTGTTTTTTGAAAAGTAGCTGTAGCTAGTATCCCAAGGGTTACACATGCCTTTGTCTCCAGTGGGATGTGTTCCCCTCTGTTAGCTCTGGCTCTGAGTTGAGGGCAGCATAGCTCAGTGAGCTCTTGTAATATGTCCCTGTCCATCCTGCAGCACTGTACAATTTCTATCTCATGCAGCTCCTGGAAGGTTTCCCTGCACCCGAACACTCGTCTCCTTCTCAGTCTAGGCCTATTGTCAGCACCAGCAGCATTAACTTCAGCATCTAGCACATACAGATGTAGCTAACCTGCAGCAGCTCCTAGCATTATCCCAGTTAAAATTCCCAAGTCTCTACTCCAATGGCCCAGCGTATTGAGAGAAAATCAGAATGTAGGGTGTATGCATATTTTATACAGTTCTGCTTTAGGTCCACCATGTGGGATTGGTTAATTATGATACAGTTCACCTGCCTAGGATATAATTAACATAAATTACAAGCTCTACTTTAGTGTGTGCCATATCACTATGCATGGCGGCATGCAGCATAGCATATACAAAAGTCAAAAATATTTGTTGAAGATACCCAATTTTCATTGATTGCTGCCTACGTCATCAGTGTCACATGAGTAGTTTGTCCATGTGAGCACACTCAGCTATACAGTGAGCCACATAAACACACACGACTGGGAACAAAAAATCATAAAAATAATGATACCCCCCCCCCCAATGTCATCCACATCATCTGGGAATATCAATATTGTGTAGGAGCCTACATGAAGAGGATAAGTGAACATGGTTGCTCATTTTAGCAATTTAGGAAATCCACCTCATGTGCATATATATAGCATGCATATGCTGACAGCCTAGCATGGTAAATAGTCATGTGAGCTTGGTGACAGCACATATGCCCTATTGCATGGACCTGACACCAGGTCTTAGAGTATGTTTGTGAAAACCACATTAGAAACGTTATTTTTTTTTATTTCTGTTAAGCATGTTTGTGCACTGTGGTGTATAGCTCAAACATGCCAAAATTATTTAAAAAAATTTTATTGATTTTGCATATTCTTTTCCTTTTTCGGACACCCACAGTGCACCTTTTGCACATATATGTCTGTGATCTAACATTGCCTTGGGAATTATGTCCATATTTGTGAACTTTTACATCCCTTTATGTCCATGACGACTCCTGTAACTGGAAAAATTCTAATTACACCATGGACACTGACACTGAGTCTACACGACTGCCTTTCTGCTTGTTGGACCACTCCATCTGGGTCATTTGCATAAGATTTAACTGCTTATGAGGTCATTTGCATTCGATGGAACTTTCCCTGTTTTCTCATGCTTGCCCATCTCTAAGCGACACCTACTAAATCTAAAATTGTCTGCTCTTGTGTATGCATTACGCTGCAATGAATACAAAAAAACCCACTGAATTCCCACCATTCCTTCCTCAGTGTTTCATAGTTAAAAACTAAACAGTTCATTACATAACATTTTAAATTAATTATTACTATAGAGCTGTGTAATTATTTTACTGTACACTGCCCTCTGACCCCCTATGCTTTATGGATTACCAAAAGTTCACAAATCTCTGTCCCGTACCCCTTGTTTCTGGAATCAGATAGGCAACAGAACCGATTTCTGTTTCTCTTCAGGATACTCAAAGTAAGTTTCTTAACTTTTTAAGAAGTTGCATCTTACATTCGTGATGCAGGAGATTTCCCTCATACAATTATATGAATGGTATAGCAACAAAAATGTGTACAATTTCTATTTGTAACTCTTGATATGAAATCATTATTTACTGTCATCTTCAACCATTATGGTGTTGAAACCATACAGGAGCTTTTTTATGAAGTTATCCCCCTACAAAACAAAGAGATAGAAATGCTATCTGAATTATTAGAACTGGTTCTGGAAAACAGCATATTTATTTTCAATGAACAGGTATATCATCAGATAGCTGGTGTCGTGATGGGTACGCCTATTGCCAACACATATGCTAATCTTACATTTAGAAAATGGGAGGAACAATATGTATTTAATGGTGCTGAACAATTTTCATCTAAGATACCCTTTTTTAAAAGATTTGTTGATGATACATTTTTTTTGCATGGGAAAGAGATAGATATGAACTGTCTGAGTTTTGTCAACTTTATAAATGGTACTAATATTTTTTTAGAATTTAAAATGAGCAGTTCTGAAAAGGAAATTAGTTTTCTTGATGTGATAATACACTATGATGGTATCAATTTAAACACAAGTATACATAAAAAAGACATTCATTCTAATAGATACTTCCCGCATCCCAAACATACTTTTAAGGGTATAATAAAAAGTCACTTTACATGTGCTAGCAGATGAATGAGATGTGTCTGTAGCTTAGTGTGAGAAGGTATAGTCAAGAGGAATTACAGAATTTTAAAGAACAGGCAATAAAAGATAGAATATAAAATTAAAACTTACTTCAATAATAAAACTACACTGAATAAAACCAGTAATAATAACCAAATTAAAACATACTATTTAACTAACTTTAATGTACTATACCTGCTATATAACCTAACCTCCTCCTTCTCCTTATATGATAACTAAACTCCATTGTATTTTGCTACTGCTGACTGACGATTTTTCTCCATAATTATTATTTTTTATCACTTGTTGATACTGGTAGAATAATGCTGATTAATATATTTCTGTTTATACCTCTCTGATTAAATTCATCTGGCAACCAACAAAATATCTGCCTCTATGCATATATTCTGTATATATTACTGTAATTACTATCTGTAACACTGTATCTACTTTTGTACCAATTAATGCTTAATATTTTCTGTATCTATGTTCTTGTTGGAGCTTTTCTCCCTGGGCTTCCACTGAAAATGGGCTCTTTTAGGCCCAGTGGATTTTCCCGATAAACAAATACAATCAATACATAAATAAATACATAATGTACTTACAGAATCTGTTAAGAAAATAATTTCTAACAATTGGTCAATTTTAAAAGCTATGCCAGAAATTAGAGAAATTATTTATGAACATCCAAACTTTATTTCTAAAAACTGCTCTAGTTTGAAAAATCAACTATGTTATAAAGATATGAAATTAAAAAAAAATAAAGATCTTTAATAACAAGTTTGGTATGTTTCCATGCCATATTTATTCTTATTGTAGCAGTATTTGCTCAGATAATGAATTTATACATCCTAAAACAGGTGAGAGATTTATATTTAAATGGTCGTAACCTGTAATACCACTAATGTTATTTATTTGGCTACATGCAAACAGTGCTCAAGTTTTTATGTGGGTAAATCTACAAGAAAATTAAAAGAATGCATTATAGAGCATCTCTCTGATATAAAGATATCTGTTCAAACTAATGCACTAGCTAAGCATATAACTGACAACGGTTTAAAACATGATTTTAACATCAGGGTTACTGAAGCTTTAATTAAGAATATAAGAGGTGGTGATCTGAACAATAAACTAGAGTTAATTGAATATAGATTAATTATTAAGTTGAAAGCTGGTATGTGGACAGGAATTAATGTTAGCATAAGGCTGAAGCCAGTGCTTAAATTTAAACAGATGAATCTTAAATCATAGTTTTATGTTTTAATTATTGTATTATATTGTATTGCTGAATGATTATGGCTTGAAATGTTTTACACATATATTTTATGTATTTCTTAAATATTTTACATACATCTTTAAAAGTTCATTGAGTGATTGCTATTTTGTTGAGATATGATGTCTGTGTCATGTGATTAATTTAAAATGTTACTTAATGAACAGTTTGATTTTTAACTGTGAAAATCAGAAGAAGGATTGTTTTATCTGAAAACTTTGATTCAAATACTGTACATTTAGCATTTTGCAGAATCTGTGTATTTATTCTTCTGTTTGACTTTATGCTTTATGACTGCTTTGCAGCAAGTTTAATCCTGTTTTTTTTTATATTACACCAGTGGAGTACCCCAGGGCTCTGTGCTAGGCCAACTCATGTTTGGCATCTACTTCTCAGATGTCAAGCATGACATTCAAGGCCTCTGGCTCACAAAGTTCAGAGATGACTGGAAACTGGGAGCTATTATAGATTCCTCCTAGGACACCAGCATTTTATAAGAGGGTGTAAAACAGACAAATGACTGGTGCCAAAGCCTGGCCTAAAACACAATATTGCCATTAGTCTGTATGTATATAGTGCATTAGAGATAAGCACATTTACATGACAAAACCCATACTAGAGTGGCTGAATTTAAAGTCTGCACTTTTTTCCATTTACCAGAATGAACCACTCCAATGCTCAGAACAAACATTAAAGGGATTTTTAGGGTCCATTCCTTGACCAGATTAAACATATGAAAAGGGGTTGATAGAACAATGTAAAAATGGGGACAAGCAGATAGTTGACAAAGGAGTAAAATAAAGGACTGTACATGATTATGGTAGGAGAGCACCATAGCTATACAATTCTTCATAAGATAAATGCATACTTGTAGCAAGACTTTGATGAATTTGAATAATCATCACATTAGGGCTAAGTGACACCAATGGAATAAGTTGTATGGCTAAGTGGACAAAATGCAGTGTGTTACATTTACACAAAGGCAAAGTAGAGAACTATGTATGGAACATAATTTTCTTTTCTGGGTTAGGTGCCCATTTTTTTGGTAGACGGATGACTGTTGTAGAAGATAGTAAGGAATAAGAAGGTTAAGTATGTAGGTTAGGTTAGGTAACAGGTGCAAACATAAAGGACATAAAAGACAGACAGGGATAGTGATGAGCACAAGAGGTTGGTGGACAACATGACTGTAGTTAGGAAGGAGATGTCAGATGTGCATCCATACCCAGAAATAGCATTGTGAGAATCTAGTTCTCTCCCTCAGAACTGTCATCAGTGTCTCTTTTTGCAGATCCCTGGGTCAGTTCTGCATAGGGCACTGACTTTGCAATTTGACATAGTACTTTCTTTCCTCTGCTGATTTGGGCACCAAGGCACCTCTCCATAAAGTTCTCCATCAGCCTTGTCAGCTCCTGATGGTTGAAGAAATTGCCAACTCCACTAATACTTCTTCCTTTGGGTAACACTACATTAGCACCCAGAGCAGATCTACCATATGCATTTGGATCAGGGACTGTAGGAGTTGTGGAGGCAACACTGACAAGTTGTGACCCAGATGTGCTGAGTATCTGTGCTGCCTGAGTGGTGCCGCTGCAGCCAACTGTGCAGGTATGGTGGATCAATCCACTGTGGTTGGTCAAGCCCCCCCCTGCTAATGTGTATGTGCTTGCAGCAGCAATTTTTCCACTGAAAAAAAAAAACATATAGGGTTGGCAGAGAACAAAACTTGTACAATATTATCAATTCCATGTCATTTTAATTATCTTTCTTTGTAGCAGAATATGTTACAGCAGTACATTTGGAGTAACAGTAGAGGTAATACACATTTCAAATCTGGTTTACAAATAGTTTTACTGAGGGGGGGTCAGAATAAGTATTGTCACATACTTTTTTATTTGGAATTTAACATGAAGTACAACTGTCAATTATAAAAATTACACTCTGTGTAATTATTGCAGCATACGCCTACTATAACCTGTGTCAAGCATGTTCAGCATAATAATGATCATAGTTAATTTAAACTACACTTGAATATGTATAATCTTCACAGTAGTTTTGGAAAAAAAGACTCTACACAAATATCAGTGGTGTAATTCTTGATGTAAAGGGAACAAAAGCACTTCTGTGTTTTTTTATTATTTTTTCAGTTAGTACAGTGGTTTGCCTTTTTTAGTTTTTCATTTTTTTACTTTACACTAATATCATTATTAGGTGTGTAGGAACATATGTCATATAAAGTATGTATGGCACTTACCCCAGAATGTGTTGTTCATCTCATTCAGATAAATGAACTGAGTTACGGAAATTAATAATAGGCTGGATTCATGAATGGCTAATTTCAGCATGAATATCATGTTAAGTGTTATGGTGCGACACGCACATGCTAGTTCACTATTCTGTCTTCATTAAATGACTCCACACAACATGTAGAGCCAAGAAAGGTAAACAGCTGAATATGCTAATGACAGCATAAGCAGATAAATTACATGTTAATTAACCAATCCGAATGGCAGATCCATTCAGGAAGCTACAAAGTAACCACATAGAGATAGTGTAGCCCTTTGCCATGAACCCCAAAACTTATTGGAATACAGCCTCCATCACACTTAGAAAACAAAAACAATGTTAGGGGCTGCTGCTGCTCTCTTGCATTGTCTATGTGCAACAGGCTCAAACCTATGTTGCTGTTGCTGATAGATTTCATCTAAGGAGAATAAGGGTATTCAGATCCCATTATCACATCATGGACTGAATGATTTTGAAATAGTAGAGGGATATAGAGTTAATAGGGAAACAATACAGGAACTCTGCAGCCTCTGCTGCCCCCACCTCAGATCCAGGAGAAATAAAGGAGAACCTTTAACAGAGGAAACTATGGCATGTGTATCATTAAGGATATTAGCTACTGGTACATTGCAGAGACCCACAGAAGATATACTATTAGTGGCACAGGTTTCAGCTTCCAGCATATTGTATCAGTACTAGGGGTATCACAGGCCTCAGCCTCCAGAATATTGCATCATTGTCTTAATGTTATGCTACAACATGCAAAGGAGTACATCTATTTTCAACACACAGAGGAAAGAACAAGAACAATGCAGTAATTCTATACTGAAGCACATTTCCTTGAAGACTTGGGGGCATAGACTGTACTGATATAGAAATAAAAAGCCTGGTGAAAAGGGAAGAAAATGCATAAATAGGAAGGGGTTTCACTCAGTCAACTGTCAGGTTGCCTGTAATGCCCTAGGGATCATCCTCAATATCTGTGCAGGCAACCCAGACAGTTACCATAACTCAAACATATTTTATTTATTTATTTATTTTACATTTGTTTACCGGGATAGTCCAACTGGATACATGTCCATTTTCAGCAGTGGCCCGGGGAGAAAAGCTCCACAAAGACAAACTTACATAGATTACACAGACGTTAGCAAACAATAATAAAAACAAAGTGATTATATACAATGGGTTAGTAGTCTTCCCTAATAAGGACTCACAATTGTCATGGACAGACAATTAAAAGTAAGAGACATCAGATTGGAAGCAGAGCTTGGAGATGTAGTTACAAGTTATGATAATTGCAGAATATGCTTTTAGTTTATAACTTAATCAGGGTTGGTACATGGGCATAGCCAATTCACTTTGAGATACTGTTTAAGGTTTTTTTGAAGAGACTTTTGGAGGATTGTAGGGTTATATAGTTTGGCAACGAATTCCAGGTTTTGCCAACGAAGTTGGCAAACAGGGAATCACCAGCAGAATTATTAGCTTTGTGGGTTTGGACAAGTAGTTTATCGGCTGACCGTAGGGATCTTAGATTGCTATATGGCTTAATAGTATTTTTAAGTGAGGGGGTATCCTCAGGGTGGTACAACATTTTTTGCACTATTAAGAGTTGATTGAATTGAATTAAGCTGGGCAGTTCTAGCCACTCTAGTTGTTTAAGGTTCTGGCAGTGGTGGGTTCTATAGGTGGAGCCAGTGGCGAATCTGGCAATATGATTGTAACTATGGGAAAGCTTACCTAGTTCAGATTTGATGAGGTTTGAGAGTACAGGCGAGGCATATAAGAGAGTAGAGAGTATATGTGATCAGGCAATTGCAGTCCTAGCCAGTGGGGTTAAAAATGTCTTGTTTCTATACAGTGATCCAAGCTTCTTATTGATGGTCTGTATGGTTTTGTTGACCTGTAGGTCAAATTTGAGATTATTGTCTATGATAACCCCTAGCAGTTTGGTGTGATTATCTGGGGAAATAGTGGTACCATTATCAGATGTGACAGGGAATGAAAGTGTGGTGGATCTACTAGTGGGAAAGAAAAGTAGAAGTTTAGTGTTATTGGGGTTCAGAAGTTGGTGTTGATTGGTGAGCCTGTTCTCGATAGTATTAAATGTATTTTGGGTTAAGATTTGCAAGTCGGATGGGGAAGTGGCTGAGCAGATGACAGTGGAATCATCTGCTTATTGGATTCAGTTGGCTTTAGGGATAGCAGTGTGGAGGTTGTTTATAAGACTAGAGAAGAGTAGTGGACCTAGTATGGACCCTTGAGGGACACCAAGTGTGAGAGGTAACTGGTTGGAGAGTTTGCCCTGCCATTGTACTGCCTGCTGTCTACCAGTCAGGTAGGACTGGAACCACTGGATAGCAGGCTTGTTGAGGGAAATAGATTTTAATGAAAGAATGAGAAGTTCATGGTTGACAATGTCAAAGGCTTTTGATAGGTCAAGAAAGAGGGCAGAGGTTTGCCTATTGTCATTTCTGTTTTGGTTTATGGCAGTAGTAAAGGAAAGGAGGGCTGAGGTGGTGCTGTGGTATGGCCTGAAACCATGCTGGGAGTTGGATAGTAAGTTATTCTGTGAAAGGTATTGCATTAGTTGCTTGTGTACACATTTCTCCATTATTTTGGCTAGTGGGGAAAGAATGGCAAGGGGTCTATAGATAGATATGTCTGAGGAGCTACCACCTTTATGGAGTGGGATGACATGAGATATTTTCCAGAGGGAGGGGATAGCATTTTCAGATAAGGTTCTGTTGATGAGGATAGATATGGGATATGCAATGGCATCTGCAGCTATTTGCAGGTACTCTACAGGGAGGAGGTCAGCAGTGAGGGTGGTAGGTTTTAGATTTTTTAGAAGTGTTTTGATAAAACTAGTGGATTTGGAAGCCAAATTTTGGGTGATTATTAAGTAGATTAGGCATGTGATTTAAGTTAGAGGGGGTTAGTTGATTTGCTAGGGATTGGATTGTTTCAGTGAAAAAGTTATTAAAAGCGCTAGCTATTGTCTCTTGGGAACTATGGGTGTAGTTAGCCAGGGTTGGGGTGGTGGAGTGACCTTGACAAAGTAGTTGATTTAAGCCTGCCCAGAACTTTTGAGGGTTGTTGTGGTGTTTTTGTAGGAGACTTTGGTAGAAGCTTTTTTTATCGAGTAAAATACATTTTTTGTATCATTCCTGAGTTGACAATATTTTAGATGGTCAAGTGGGGCTTTGGTTGTTCTCCAGCTGGCCCAGGCTCTGTTTCTAGTTTTGATTTTTGCTTTGGTATCTTTTGTGAGCCATGGTGCTGTATTTGATCTAGTTTTTATTGTACATGCTGGAACATGGGAATCAAGGATACTTAGGAATTTAGTGTTAAAGTGATCTATGGCCTCCTCTAATGTTAGATTTTTTTTAGTTTTGACCAGTCAACTGCTTTTAATTCATTTTGGAATATAGCAGCATCAAAGTTTTTCCTGTTTCTAAATGTTTTATATTTGGGCTGGTGAGGGTTTCCTGCCTTATGTTTTATGATATAGGTTAGACAATGGTCGCTGAGGTCATCAGGGAGAGTACCAGCTGTGTACAGTTGGGGTTGGTTATTAACTAGGATCCAGTCTAGAATACTTTTCTTGTTGGTTGGTTTGTTTATCCTAGCGGGAGAAGTTATGGTCTGTTTAAACCCAGATAAGTTTGTATGAGTGAGGGGAGGGTCAGAGGAGCAGGTGTGCCAGTCAGTGTTAAAATCACCAAGAACTATGGTTACTTGGGGATAGGTAGTGGATAACCAGTAAAGGAGATCTTCTAGGGTATTTAGGTTGTTGCCTGGTGGAATGTATGCACAGACGATGTTCAAGTGTTTGTTTTGGTTAATCTGTAGCTTGGTTAGGAGGAGTTCAGTGTTATTGAATTGGGGATGTTGAATGGTGTCTCTATTAACGGTTAGAGTATTTTTGTAAAGGACTGCTATCCCACCTCCTTTCCTTGTAGCATGGTCTAACTGTTGAATATTGCATCCTGGAGGTAGTATCTCATTGTCAGTAGTACTGGGTTTTAGCCAGGTTTCCGTAAGACACATAATGTCTGGGGAGTGGGTTGCTAGGAGGGTGTGTAGGTTGGGAATCTTATTGTTAATAATTCTTATATTTAGGTGAAATGCTAGGAGGGAACTAGTGGGAGTATTCATGGGTAGCTTGACTGTGGGGGTTGTGGTAGGGGAGTGGAGGTTATTGGGTGTGGGTAGGCCAGGGTTGGGATGAATGTCTCTGTGTGTTATAAGGTTATAGTGATAGGATATTCTGAGCTTTAGGACTTTGCTTATAAGCTTTATATAGTCTTTGTCTTTAGGATTATGTTTTGTGGCTGTACAGGGGTGGTATTTTAGAGGGTGGTATATCCGGTGTGCAGCAGAAGGTAAAGTGTTTGGTGTTATGTGTGAAGTTATGGGTGCCTGTTTGATCATCTGGGTGGTGAATACCATGGTCAAGTGTTTGTTCATAGGCAGGGAGATGGTAAAATAGAAACAGTATAGGCATTTGGGTAATTAGTGTTTTTTGCTTGTTTGCATTTTGATAGGGGGCGAGCCAAATTTGATGGCTGACTGTGCTAACAGGGTGTGGAAGAATGAGAGAGAAGGAAATGGGTTAAGGGGGCAGGGTTGCTCAATGATGTGTGAGGTGCTGATTGGTACTTAGCAGGAGGGGAGTGGCAAAGTCTGGTTTAAATTTAGCACTAGTGGGGGCAGGGAGGGGAGTGGAGCGAGCCAAGCGGAGTGGGGCTAATACTGACTCTGAGAGTTACTTTGGGCTTTTGGTTTGGTTTGTATGATTGTATGTAAGCAGTGTTGTTGGCTGTACTTTAATTTGTTTTATTCATTTTTAATTTTACACCAATTTTCATGCTAATTTTAATTGGATCCTAGGGGTAAACTAGCAAATGTAGTCAATAAGGAGGGAGCGAAATTAGCGAGGGCAAGCGGAGTGGGGCTAACACTGACTCTGAGAGTTACCTTGGGCTTTTGGTTTGGTTTGTATGATTGTTTGTAAACAGTGTTCTTGGCTGTACTTTAATTTGTTTTATTCTTTTTTTAATTTTACACCAATTTTCAGGCTAATTTTAACTGGAACCTAGGGGTAAACTAGAAAAATGCAGTCAATAAGGAGGGAGTGAAATTACTTTACCAAATTAAAAAGTAAATGCTTGGGACTGGAACACTGTGTGAGTGTAAGACTGGTTCAAAGTAGTATAGCCCAATCTAGTGGCAATTGGCTAGATCCCTTCACTGTTGTTGTGCATACACTATTAAGCCTCAACAGTTTACAAAAACTAAATTGTAGTTCACCTATTACAATTGAAAAGCTGGAGGGAGTCAGGTTCTTGCTTCCCAGAGGTTTTACTTAGTTAAGATAGCCAGCTTCACTGGAGAATGTAGAAATTGCTTTATGAAGTGAATCCCAGGTTGGGGGGGTCACTCAGGAAAGAAACACGTGCAAACTGAAAAATAAAGGTAAATAAGGCAGAATTAGTGCAAAGGTTACAAGAATGTGAAGTGGAGAGCATGCAATGAATAGAGCTGGAGAGTAAAATTAATTATACTGCATACATTATAAATAAAAGTGATTATAGTGCATACAGTATCAGCTCTGTAAATCCACAGACTAAGAGCAGTAACATACAGCCTCTAAGTCCAGTGATAACAGCTGTATACTTCAGTGAATACACACAGGATATAATGCACAAAGCAAAGTATGGCTGTTTTAGGACAATAATTCTAGAGCTATGTTATTCAGTATGAACTAACAGTAACATGAACTGCATTCACTTAGCCTTCTATAAAAGCAATTATAAAGTCCAGTTTGTAAGTCTTCTAAGTACAGTAGCATGCCATAGGAATATTTACAAATGTAATCAGAACATGAATGACCTCTGCAAAACAGCAGGATGCCTGTCAGATATTCAACAATTAAAGCTCTACCTTCATAAAACATGATAAAAAAAGCAAGCAGTTTGTAAGTTAGAACATTAGCTAGCTCTCAAAACATATAGGAGTTCTGAACAACAGTCACAGCTTAGCACCATCAAATACCTCAGTAGTTAACAGTAATAACCAAATAAATCAGCAGCTAACAGCAAAGAGAGGACATTAATGCAAAGTAATTTACTTACTGTGCAGGCACAATGAACAGAGGGGTAGGGAAGGTACAACAGCTACAGAATGAAATGAATGTGAGTCAGGTAGTAGAGAGTTTGATTAAACATGGCACCCTAGGAGGGGGGTGACTAATGAAGATAATCAGGGGGGTGGGAGAATGGAGAAGAGAGCAGTCAGGACAGGATTAACCAGGAACTTATGGATCCCCCCCCCCCCACAGGGAAAAAGGCTGGAAAATTATCAGTGCAAGGTGAGGACTGACTCTGAGAGTTGCCTTGGGCTTTTGGTTTGGTTTGTATGATTGTATGTAAGCAGTGTTGTTGGCTGTACTTTAATTTGTTTTATTCTTTTTTCATTTTACACCAATTTTATGGCTAATTTTAATTGGATCCTAGGGGTAAACTAGCAAATGTAGTCAATAAGGAGGGAGCAAAATTACTTTATCAAATTAAAAAGTAAATGCTTGGGACTGGAACACTGTGTGAGTGTAAGGCTGATTCAAAGTAATATAGCCCAGACTAGTGGCAGTTGGCTAGGTCCCTTCACTGTTGTTGTGCATACACCATTAAGCCTCAACAGTTTACAAAAACTAAATTGTAGTTCACCTATTACAGTTGAAAAGCTGGAGGGAGTCAGGTTCTTGCTTCCCAGAGGTTTTACTTAGTTAAGATAGCCAGCTTCAGTGGAGAAGATAGAAATTGCTTTATGCAGTGAATCCCAGTGTGGGGGGGGGGGGGGTCACTCAGGAAAGAAACCCATGCAAATTACTGTGCAGGCACAACGAACAGAGGCACACCTCTCAGCTTTACACAAGGTTTGCTAGAGGTGATGTTCCACACTGGGTTATGTAGGTTATACAGTAGAACTGTGGTTCATGACCTCCATCAGAAATGGACAAACACTCACAGAGTAAGGATACAACATTGCCCAAGCTCAAATTACAATCATCATAAAGCATACATTTGACATGCTGAAGTCATGGTTCCACTGTCTAGACACATCAGGGAATGCCCTGCTGTACAATTCAGGCACCTGTGCAGAAATTCTCACAGTCTTTGCCATGTTGCACAATATAATATTGAGGAAACAGCTGCAACAGGGACAGCAAGGGCCAGAACCACACATTCCTGGACCCCAAGCAGGACCATTACCTCTAACACACACAGACAAGGATTCTGAAGGAGAATCTTAAGCTGCATAATTAGCTGGCAGATGTAGGTCTGCACAATATGCCCTTTCCCTGGTTAAGGACAGCACACACACTCATTACCTAAGACTCAAAGATTAGCATACATGCTGCATACGTACTCAGCAGCTAACAGGCAAATGATAGCACACACACTCACCAGCGATGGAATACACATAACCTAAGCACATACAAATATTAAAAGTGATGCTGTCTGATGTCCACAAACTTTTCTTACCCATGTAATGTCTGTATACAGATAGCATCAGACAGACACAGCCCAAAAGAGTATGATGTCAAGGTAAATGTGGAACCTGTAGTATATCAATAAATGTGTAAGAAGATAAACTACCTGCATGCAGTCAGTCTACTAGCTATCAGCTTTGTGCATCAGACATGTATGCCACCCTAATTCAAACCCAAATGAACAAAGACCATGACACAGTTATCATCATTTGCACAATGTGGGGGTGGTAGGTTGCAATAGACTGAGGGTGACACCAAAGTAGTGAGTGTATTTGAGTAAGAAACACAGAATGTTCATTAAAGTGCCAAATATCTCAGGGACACTAACAGGAGATGTATACCAATCAACATTAAGGTTTTCTTAGCTTGCAAGTGTGTGGGTCAGTATGTGCAGTTTTTTGCAAAATATGTGCTGATCTGCATGAACACAATCAAGCTGAGTGCTAGCATTACATCCAGCCCTGTGGGACAGGTATGAGCTGTGCATGGTAGAGTTGCCTGTTCAGTGTCATCTATCCTGACCATGTGAACTGCCTCTGCTAGGAATTACACTGCCACATCCACATCCCTGGTTTAAAGTGTGGGGTGTTACCTCAATGTGAATGATGTCTGCTGGACAAGCTTTCTTCACATCTATGTCCAGTGCAATAATACCCATGGCCTACCACTTCTGGCTGTGGACACCTCACTCACTGACAGAACAGTGGAAGTAGTGCAAGTACAGGAGTGGGATTCAGTGCAACCATGTCGGCTAACACCAGAGGTGTTGTGGCTCTACGGACATGTGGGTGCTGACCCTCCCAAGCAGATGTCTCATCACAGACACAGCTTGATAAAGTGCATCATTCATATTGAAATACATTCAAAATATAGACATGTTAGCAGTTTGTGAAGGGGGCAAACATGGCTTATGAAATAGTGCAGTAATATTTAGACAATCTTCTCCAAGTCACTAGCAGTAAGGGTCTGTCTATATCCAGTCTCCCCTCCTTCTACTTCCATACCTACACCATTACCTTTACATAGTGTAGATTCAGCCCTCTAATGCAAATGATGCGCAAAATCATTAGCATTCCTGAATACCAAAAAAAAAATCCCAGTGTAGGGGATGCAAACATAGTGTAAATAGCTACACAACTGCATGCATGCACCCTAGGACTGCAGGAAGGAGCAGTGACAATTGATAGCTGTGAATGGCTTGCAAGTGTTTCTGATTGCTCTGACTACAACAACAAACAATACTGAAATTACTCTTCTCTCTGAAGTGTTTTTAGCATGCAGAGTAGACTTAAAATAAAAAGTGCAATCATCTTGAGAGCTATGAGAACAACCTTAACAACACTGATATCCTTGTACTAATAGTACATTGTCCATCCTCTGCTTACAATCTGTCTGAAATGCTGAGCAGCTATATCACATATTGAAACAAATATCCAAATTAATGGCCATGACATTGCATTTCTGTAGTTAAGCTGAAAGGAGGGGGAGATGCTCAGAAAATAAATAGAAGAAATAATTGGCAGTGTTGGCAGCCTGACTAATGTGGCATGGGTTATTATTAGTCTAATGTAGTTGTCAATATTACATTGATTTAAAGTTGTTCCAGCAAATGAGAAAGGAACATTTTCCAGTCCTGTGTTGATGGCAAAGAAGGATAAGAAACACAACAAAGTGTGTGTTGTTATTGCACTGAGTTGAGGATCAATTCCAGATAGTGTACCATCTGTTGTTGCATGTTTTCTGAGCATATGATCAGGTTGTAACATGCATATACTATATGTAGGAAACGTCACAAGCATGCCTCTCTGTTATTATTCTCGCATGTTTGTTAATACTGACAATTTTTTTTGTGTTCCTCATTTGTGCGGGTTTTAACAAAGGGCACTATTGACTGGCACCATTTTGAAGCAGCAAACAAGAGTCTGCTGCCCAAGGTATTAACTCAGAAAGTGAATTAGGCATGCCATCAGTAGGACATTTTATAGTGGTGAAGGTGCACTTTGCTGCAGCACTCTGAACAGCAGTAAGAGAAGAAATTCCAAATCCCACCTAAATATCACTGCAGCACGTGGTGTAAATGAAATGGTTAAAGAAATAGGAAGGGGATGCAGGGTTTGAATTCAGCTTGAATCCACATGCTACTTCACATGTTTGCAGCAGATGTGAAAATGCAGCTTGTATTTTTTTGTGTGGAATAAAACTTGTTTTATATGTTTTTTGCCTGTTTAATGGTAGCACTGCTTAGCAGAGCACAAACAGAAGTTGCAGACATTTCTGTAATCTTCGTTAGCTCGGTACTACTAAAGACTGAGAGATGTGCACATACTGTATACCTGTTTCTGTGGCAGAAGCTGTAAATGGAGTGACTTTGACCCCTTAATAGAGTTCCTCTGGAGTTCACATCAATACAGTGGAAAGGGAATGGGGAAATTATTACTCCAGATGCATGACTTACTTTCATTAGAACTTTGTATGCTTGTTTCCTTGTTTCTTGCCTAGGGCAGTTGCTCACTGCTGGGTAGCACACAATCAAGCTGACTTGCTTAAGGAAAAAAGTTAAAAATTATATCTGGGCAGCCTTCTGTAGGTCAATTGGGCTTAGTGGCACTGCAAGGATGTTAGCACACTGTACAGCTCTTTGTGGAGAACATCCACCTGCTATGTAACTGTGTCTGTGGCACAAGGGGTAAGTGCACTGACTTTGTAGACAGAGCACAGGTGCTACAGCATTCAGATCCAGATGCTACTTTATTTTACAAAGAGTATGAGAATGCAAGTTTAACAACACTGATTAGGAAGGTAACACTACATACAAATGGCTATCATAATTATGTTTATTGCAAGAAATGTCTCATTAATGCTTTGATAAATAATGTTTTCTAAGTGAAATATCTTATCAATGATTTAGTTATGAAACACAGTTGAATGTGTGTGTAATTGTTTAAGAATAATTATGATCTTCTTATTTCGGCTTTTCCCGGTTAGGGGTCGCTACAGCGGATCACCTGTTCACTCATGATTGGCAGTGGAGTTTTACGGTGTTGAGTTGCCAGCCCAGTGCCAAGCCTTCCACAGAAGGCACTAACATGCATGCACTAATGCCCAGGGAAAATTTAGAGTGTCCAATCCACCTGCAGCATGTCTTTGGGATGAGGGAGGAAACCAGAGCACCCAGAGGAAACCCACACGACCACAGGGAGGACATGCAGACTCTGCACAGAAGGCACCTCAGCTGCGGATCAAACCAGAGAACTTCTTGCTGTGAGGCAGTTTAAGCATAATTATGATAGTAAATTAAAAATGCACTTGCATGTCTATGGGAGTCAGAATACTTAAGTTAAAATGATCTTCTCTCCTCACATAGCCCAACTCTGTGTTTACCCCAACTTGCATTAACCAGCTCACAAAAGTCTATCCATCTGATATACATTTACAAACATTAATATTGCCTCTTTCATGTGCATGCATTTCACACAACTTCCTAAGGTCATAGACATACAGATCTAGTTGAAGTATATAGCCATTTTTACTGCATGCAGTTTGTCTGCAATAAACTTGCTTGAAAAAGAGTACTTCTGTATCATTGATAAAAATCACCTTGCTTGAAAGGTGTGCATTTTTCTTCCTTAGGTTAGATTCCCAGATTCCACAACTAACTTTACAGGGAATAATTCCAGAAGGTTATGTGCCAAGTCACCTCATTTAACATCTGTAACACCAATGTTAAAAAGCCAAGCCATTAAGTATATCAGTGCTGATCATTTGGCAAAGTGTGAATCACTTTAACATCACATATGGCAAATATCACAGCTATATTTCACACCTTCATTGCTCTTTGATAAAATACCTTCCTCTTCATTTGCAAATGTATTTCTGTGCTTTCCATTGCACAGATGTAGTTGGCATGGTCGTGCACATTTGCACAATAGCTATTAAACGTGAGATTGGAATTTGGTACCAATTCAGATATAGAGTTTCTGCTTGACTTCTGCAGGCATGGCTGGCGCAGAAGATAATAGTACTGAATTTAGAGCACAGAGTTGAGATGTTGAGAGTCCAGGATATTTGTGGCATTCCTCATGAAGCCGTACAACTGTAGGCTGCTGCAGGGGGACCATAATGGGTCTTAGTATAAGGCTGAGGCTTGGAGCAGATTATCCAAGGCTATCTCCAGTACAACTAGGATCCCATGCACAGGAGAGAACTGTCATCACCACTACAGTGACCTGAAATGGCACAAGAAGGACCTTCTTAGCTGATTGGAGGATGAGTTCAGAACTGCTGCCATCAGTTGCGTGAGTATATTGCCCCATCTGTATTAAATGTTATAGAATACAGGACTCAACCCAGACTGTTATTCGATATGCTTTCATGTCTCTTCTTCCCTTCTTCTATGTTGTCCAACTGCTGAAGACATTGCAATGAACAGTGAGACCCACCAAGAGAGGCTAGCTCACCTGAGAGAGGTATGAGGTACGTATGCATCAGGTCTTATTGTAAACTATTGTAAATGTATGCAGTATGTCAATAATAAAATAAGTAGTGTATTTATCATATCGTGGCAGTGCAATTGATTAATGATATGATAGAATAAGGTCTTCCAATCATACTGGTTGTGACAAAGGTGTTGTTGTTGTGTCTTTCGGCTTTTCCCGGTTAGGGGTCACCACAGCGGAACTCTGGTCCGCTAATGATTGGTAGTTGATTTTTACATGCCGAGTTACCAGCCCTGATGCACAACCTTCAACGAAGGTATGCCCTTTCACGCATGTCTCCATGCAGAAGATGCTCTAGCTGAGAATCGAACCGCACAACGTCTTACTGTGAGGTGACAACGCTACCGTAGGACCACCACCGCGGATCAAAGGTGTATAGACCTGATAATCATAACTGTTTATTTTCTGAATTTATATAATCATGTGATAAATATTTTCCATGTTGGAGTGAATGACTTGAGACGTACCTCCCTGGACTATATGAAAAGAGACATGGAAGAGCTCTCGGATCATGTGGCCCAGGCAAGTATGACCCTAGCCCTGAGTAGCATCCTGCCTTTGCCCAGAATGATGCCACAGTATAAGGGCAAAATGACTGACTTCAACAATTGGCTAAGCTTCTGATGTCATTCAAAGGGGATCCAGTATCTGTCTGCCTGGGATGACATGATCAACAAACCACAATGCTTTGCCAGAGATGGTCTACACCTGTCGCCCCTGGTATTCAGGTTACTGGCTAAAGCTCTTGCCACCCCTATAGTGCCTTTTTTAGGCAAGGTTCAAAGGACAAAACCACCACTGTAACAGATACAAGCATGCAAATTCTGAAGGTAATGCTACTCAATACTAGGTCTAAATCTGAAAATGTACTCTCTCGAGGCACTCCTAAAAATGGAGAACATCGATATCTGTGCAGTAACTGAGACCTGGTTCAAGGCTCCAGAAAGCACTCCTGCAATACCAGGCTACAACTCTTACCACATTTCATGGCTGCCAAACCAAGACCAAAACACTAAAGGTGGAGGAGTGTCCATATTCACCAAGGATATTCACACCTCTAGGCTAGGTGCCCAACAAAATGCATCTGAAATTCTCCAGGTGCAACTAACACAAGGTAAGACTGCAATCCAAATTGCAGCTTGCTATAGATCCCCCAGCATGTCCCAAGATTCTCACTACACCTTCCTAAACATACTGGAAAATATGAAGATATAACCAAACACCCTAATACTGGGTGATTTTAAGTACCCTGCCATTAACTGGGAAAACTATTCAGGTAAAACACCTTTTTCCCAACGGTTCTTGGAATTCATAAATTCCAACACCCTGGATCAACTAATCCATTGTGCCACCAGGGGCTCAATATCCTAGACCTGGTCATTACCAACATGGGAGATAGATACTCCACACCAGTGGTCACCCCCTCATTGGCCAGGTCTGACCATAAGCTAATCACCCTTGACATACACATCCCACCCCACCCTCCAGTAAGGAAACATCTGTAAAAAACTTCTCCAAAACCAACTTCATGCTACTCAAGTCAGACGTGACAAACTTCATGACACCCATGCAGACAGGAGCTGAAAGTTTGACTGCTGAATCATACACTAAGGCACTGTATGAGCACATCCACTCGTACATGAATCATGCCATCCCAAATAGAACCAAGACACTCTCCTCCAAAAAAGGAAGCCAATTTGGTGGTCCCCTGCTTTAAACAAACTATACAACTGGAGGAAGAAACTGTTGCAGAAAAGAGGAAAATCCCAGGGTGCAAAAAACTCCCTTACCAGCCTCAGTAAGAAGGTGAGATCCATCATAAAATCCTCCAAAGCTAGTTACGAAAATAAAATTGCCAAAGATTCCAAAGACAACCACAAGGCATACTATAGTCATGTCAAAAATCTAAATGGCAATGCTCAGATCTGATCTGAGCTACAACAGAATGGCATTAAATATACTGATCCCAAGGATATTGCCAATATCTTGGCAGATCGATTTAGTGCCAACTTCACCCCCTCTCACCCCCTAAAGGTCCCTTCTCAATACCAAAAGATTGCCAAATTCCAGTAACCATAGCCACACAGGTAGAAACCACACTCTCCAAAGCTAAGAATACAGCATCCATGGGACCAGATGACATCCCGGGCTGTGTACTACATGAACTACAAAATTAACTGGCACCTCACTTAAGTGTCATGTTTAATCATAGCCTCACCTCAGGCTTCATGCCCACTGAGTGGTGCACAGCTACAGTTATCCTACTCCACAAGGGGGATCCACCATGGATCCCGGGAACTACCATCCCATCAGTCTGACAAGCCTGATCTTCAAGGGCATGGAACGCATTATCATGGAACTTATAAACAAAGACATTGGCAACCTTCAAACACTGGACCCCACACAGTTTGGGTTCATGAAATCAGTCTCCAGAGCAGTGGATGAGGGAAAGGCAGCCCACGCAGCCTATCTGGACCTCATCAAGGCCATCGACACCATCCCCCACTCTGGAATCATAGATAAATTTACTAAGCTGGGCATAAATCCCTATGTCACTCAATGGGTTGCCAACTGGCTTACTGACAGAACCTAGACTGTAAAAGTAGCTGACTCCAAATCCAGCTCCAAACAAGTGACAAGTAGAGTACCTCAGGGTTCACTCCTGGGACTGCTTTTGTTTTGCATATACTTCTCTGAAGTATAGGACAACACTAAGGGACTCTGGCTAACAAAGTTTGCAGATGACTGCAAATTGGGAGCCATTATTGAATTCCCAAATGATGTGGATATTCTGCAAAAGGGTCTTACAGAAACAGATGCTTGGTGCCAGAGCCATGGGCTCAAGCTTAATGCCAAGAAATGTATATTTATCCCTTTTGGGCAAAAACATACACCCATGAATTACCACATAGGTGGCAGTACACTAAACACCAAAAGTTTGATGAGAGACTTAGGGACACAGGTGGAAAGTGGTCTCACCTTCGATAACCACATCACCACAACTGTCAGGAAATCCTTCTATGTTGCACACCTCAACACTAAGGGCTTTTCATCCAGAAAAAAGGATGTCATTGTCCCACTGTACTCATCACTCATTAGACCCATTATAGAGTACAATGCCCCATTTGGTATGTACCTCACAAGACATCTGCAACAGCTGGAAAGGCAGCCAAAATACCTCTCTAAAAGAATCACAGGCCTAAAGCCGATGCCCTATGCTGACGTCTAAAAAAACTTCAGCTATACTCTGTGGCATATTGTCTACTCAGAGGCAATCTCTGCTTAACATACAAGGCCATGTCAAACCCTCAGCTGTTGGACATGCTCCACTTAAAGAAATCCCAATCCCTCAGAGCCACATGCTCCAGGGATCTAAACCTTGTCATCACAATGAACAAAACATGCTGGAGAGATAGGTTCCTGACCCAGAGACTCCCCATACTCTGGAATAGACTGCCCATACATGGCAAACAGAGCACCTACTTAGCCCTCTTCAAAAGGAGCCTTGATGATTGGATGGGAGATAGGAAATTCACCCCGGGGATCACGTCAGTCACCCTGCTAGACACGGGTTCAGGGAAGTAAATATTGTGGGAAGAAATATCCAGGGAATTGTTATGGCAAGGCTTTTATAGGCCCTAGAGCCAATAGCCTAGTACCAACCTATGATATGCCATTAATCTAATCCGCTCTCTTTTTTTATCATACCCCACCCCTTTTCTCACTCACTTAATTTTTTTGGGGAGGTATTTTATATGCCCTAAAATATTCTGTTATTGACATTTCTGCTTACATAAACTAATATGCACCACAGAGAGGTAGACAGACCATTGTGGATTGGTCTGCCTTCCATCCACATGTTTCAGCACCATTTCCCAGCAAGCCAGGGTCTCAAGCTGTCTGCACTGTCTCCACAGCCCCTGTCCTGCCTGCCCCATCTCCATCAGGTTGCTCTGCTCTGGCAGCTTGTGCACTGTTACCCTCCAGAAGTAGTACTGGTGGGGTGGTGATTTTGACATCAATCAAGAGCTGACAGAACTGCTGTAGGGTATAATGGAAGGGGTCCTCAGTACCCAAATTGGATGTGTAGAAAAGGTGCTTCATCACATTGCCAAAACAATGCTGCATCAAATACTGACTCAGGAAACTGAGACAAGAGACAGTGATAACTGTTGTCAAGGTTAGGACTGTATTCTCACTGTTGACAGGTTTAACATGGGTGTGCCTCTGATGTCACCTATCTATCACCAGTCATTGTGCCCCCCAACCATTTGTATCCATCACCATCCTTGTCTGTCTTATTTATCCTGTTTGTCTGTACCTGCTTTATCACCTAACCTTCCTACCTGACTCTCACATTTCTAAACACCTTCATCAGCATTCCTCTCTTTTAAAGAAAAAAAAGTAAAAATGGGCACCTGCCCAACAAAAAGATAATGACCCATATACATAGCTCTTTACATCATCTGTGTGTCTTTTTGACACTAGTTTTGGTACAATTGGCTGCACAACATTGGTCTGTTATTGTCCCCTACTCATGGTGTGGTGACAGTTCAAATTCAGCAAATTCTGTCTTCATATGAAGAAGAAGATAGGTGTGGTTGTCTCCCACTAGCTTCCTGCAACTTCCTCTGTTCTTTCCCATTTGTCCTCCCCTCTGCTTGCACCCTCATTTCACCAATTTCTTATAAACAGCTTTTTCACATGCTTAATCTAGTCAAAAAATAGAATCGCACACAACACACAGCCAGAAATGGTCCTTAAGAAAGCCTTCACTTTTTGTCCTCAGCCTTTGCATGGAATTTGTCATTGCACACCAATGTCAGGTGATGGCAAATGGCTGTTCATGTCCTATGGCAAAACCTGGTCAGTTGTTGCCAACACCAGCAACAGTCCAGTTATTCTGAAGCAAATGTACTTAAACATGGCGCACTATTGGAATACCAAATAAAGGAAAAGTAATGGAAATCATTGGCCTCAGTTACTCTGTCAGTTCTTTGACTATTGGGTGTTGTCAAGTGCAACATCTTCTGAGGCATATTGACATTCATTAATTGTCTGAAGATTCACTTTTGACCATAGCATCAAGTGTTCAATTCCAGATGCATGTCACAGTATTTCCTACTGTGATTTTGTTATTCTTTGATATGTTTCATGACACATATCACACTTTTATCCATTTAAGTATTTCCCAACACATCCATGACCATCAGAAGATTTAGTAATCCACCCTTACTCTAATCATGTCTTCATCAGATTTTTTCCTACAGCTTCTTGACTCCCAGAACCATTGCATACTGATACAGACCAAGACAGATGAATACTGAGGACTCACCATAAAGAAATACATTCATGACACCTAACACTGCCCTTTCATATGTGTCTGTACATCTGTCCCTATCTTCACCCCTTTGTACTGTTGACTACTCATTAGGCTGATGGGTGTAAATGTCATGCTATGGCATTGTCTGTCTGCCATTACTTTGCTGAAAAATAAAACCTACATCTTCCATTGGCTGAATAGGATATCATTTTCTCTTCAGAAGTGTTATTTTGAGAAGTGTGAAGTAGTATTTCCTTAGTGGGGTGTAGAGATAATAATCAAGTCTATAAACCTAATTTTTCATCTTGACAACTGTTCAAATCCAGCATTAGGTGAGACTGTTTTTTTAAGTGTCTTTTCTGTGAATGAGTTGACTAAGTATCTGTCAAAGCCCCTTTGGTTTGATCAGTTGTAGTCCTCTGCATTGTCACAAGGTCTGGCAATGAGCAACTGTAGTATGTGATGCTAAATAGCATCTCAGGTTTATTGTAAAATGCTGTGAGTGTTTGCCTTACACCACATTGTACATCCAATTAACTTCTGATTTACTTAAAGCATGTCTCGTATGTAATAAGTATAAAGGATTATTTCACTAGCTATTACTCACGCAATTTAGCCAGTTAACTTATTTATACTAGTCATTCCTAGGTATTCATAAAGTCATAATATGAAGTTATTATAATAATCACACTCTGAATCTTTTTGTAAAAATGATCAACATACTGGAGTTGAATGCTGCTTCAGCTTTGCTTTTTCATTTAGCTTAGAGACTTTACACCTTGTGCCACACAGAAAGCTAAGTTGACAGGTGGATTTTCTCCACTAAGTACTGTCCAGAGTACTGACTGCCGCACATCAGTGTTAAATCTGTTTGCATTGTAGAAGACAAACGAAAGTTTTTCACTTTTTCCATCAGCAGAGAACTCTGTTTAATTGCAAAGTACCATCACAAAAAAGGGGAGGTGCTAACATGGAAAGATATAATATAATATGCAGAGCGTATGCACGCAACATGTTAAAATAAAACAGATCTGTTGTGAATTTAATCAGAATCACAATATTTCCTCACTGGTTCTTATTTGTGCAAAGTATGGCAGTGAGCACCACTGCACACCACTGAACACTGGTACTTCACAGTATAAGTTCGACACATCAAAGTGTAATCATGCATGCACTAACACTTTGCCACCATCTGTGCAAATACATTTCTCAGCATTACATGTTAGGAAGAGATATGGTGCAAAAATAACTATTGCTACTGGATTATATTACTTCCTTACATAGAAATTGTTTAATGTGCATATGTGTAATGCAGTGACCTGTGTTGTTAACTGACTGCTTCATTCTGGATAGTTGAGTCTGTACTGCAGCACTGACACAAATGATATGTAACCACTTACATTGACACACATAAATCATTATTTTTTTCTCTCCTGCCTTGGAACATTAGTATTGCTTGGTATTGACAGCCACATTGCTCATGCATGAGCACATAGCATTGCTAATATTAGTAGCATACATTAAGATTTACATCCCATCAGCATAACCTGATGATCCATGCATAATCCATTGTCTATCCCCTCTTTCACAAGTGTATATATCTCATCTACACAACACAGGTGCATGTAATTTTCAGTTATCCAATGACAGCATAGCTGACATAAGTCAGCAGTATGTATGTATTATTAATCAAAATGTTGCACTTGCTCCGTCATATTGACAAATATGGATTTGCAAAAAAACTTTCAACATCACAATATCCTCCCTGACACAGAGTGTGAAATCAATCCTAGCTACACTGCACTGTCATGGTATAACAGTCAGACTTCTGCAGTGGTACTTGCATTAAGTACTGTGTTCTCTAGATTGTCTAAATACATAGGCGGGGGTTCTAATCTCCCAGTAGTCAACTTGCGTGTGTAGATAGTAGTGTTAATATTATCTTAACTACATCTGGCCTCAATAAAGTAGTACCCCTGAGTAACTTTTACACTGCAGGGTGAGTCAGCATCAGTGTTAGCACCTTTTCCCAACATCATAATCTCTGCAACACAACACTGATGTCATATTCTATGAATATCAATCTCACACTATAGAAGTCAGATTTTTGTGGTGATGCTTGTGTTAAGTACTACATTCTCTGGATTACAAACCCAGATACTGCAGGTAGGGGTTCCTAATTTCATAGCAGTCAACTTGTATATGTGTATGGAATTGTGTAGATATGATCTGACACACTGCTGACTTCAGTAAAACAGTAGCCTGGTGTTAATTTTACATTGCAGGGTGAGACTACATCAATGTTAGACCCTTCTCCCAACACCTTATTCTCTACAGCACAATGCTGATGTTATCCTCTATAAAATGCACTCTCACCCTATAAAAGTCAGACTTTTGTGGTGTCACTTTTGTTAAGTACTGTCTTCTCTAGATTGTATGACCACATAGGTATAGTGCTCTAATCTCACAACAATCAACTTGTGTGTGCCAGTGTGCCCAAAGTATCACTGGAAGATTATGTCGACATCTATGCTGCTTTGACTCCAGCTTATGAGAAACATTTACATTGTCAGATCAATCCCACATCCCCTTTCACTCTGTCCACAAATGTATACCGTCTGTAACACACTGATGAGGTCATCATTTCAATAATGCACTTTCACACCATTAAAGTCCATCCTCTACTATGGCACCTGTATGGAGTTTGACTATAGCAGTAAGACTGTCCTGAATGTTTTTGTGTGTGTGTGTGTGTGTGTGTGTGTGTGTGTGTGTGTGTGTGTGTGTGTGTGTGTGTGTGTGTGAAAATCATTGCAGGAGTGTCTTATACTTCTCAGTTTTCACATGGTTTACAGATCTACACACATCTCTTTTGCATGACACAGCTGATGTCATCCTTTCCAAGATGCAGTGTGGCTCACATGCAGTCTGACTTCTCCTGTGGAATCTGCATATAATACAATTGTGTGGAGATTGTTTCAGTACACAGGTAAGGAGTTAGAGTAGTGGAATGACTGTCAACTATGAGTGTGTGTTTCTTTGTCTTACTGTTCAGAACAGACTGCAAGTACATATATGAGGTACATCTTTACAGTGTTATTTTGCTGTGTAAGCACTTTTTAGTGGAAACATTAAGATAATGCACAATGGTGATGTCATCCATTGAAATGTGCAGCATCACAGTTGTGAAATAAAACTGTAGCTGTGCTTGTGTTTCAACAAACCCTCATTAGCCTGTAATGTTAACTATATAGTTCAAATCCAATGTTACTGCTTACAGTCAGTGCACCTGTTGTTAAAAGTGTTGTCACCCACATGTGCTATGTTCAGGTATAGATGTTGCTTCCTGTTACAATACTTTATTCAACAAAGGCTGTATTGAAGACTGATGTTGTCATTTGAAAGGATAGTCATTCCATAACAATTGCAGTGAGACACTTCCTCAAGCTTGAGGACATGAGACAATGTAATGTATGTTGCTTCCTAAGTAAGGCATGTGTTCCAATAAGGCATTATATCCACATTGTACAGAATTGATGTTCTACCATCATAGTGGCAACAGCAGCGAGCTACACGTGTGTTTGGTTACACCTACCATCAGGCAATGTTGTTTAACATATAGTAAGACTCAGTCTATATAATTACAGGGACACATATTGCTGGATTCATACACATGACCTAATGTATTCACATAACCACACATATGACAATTGGTGATGCACTTATATCATTGCACATTCATTGATCCCACTATGCTGTTGATTTTCTCAGTACTTAGGCAAGTGTTACAAGCCAACATTGAGTGACTGAAAGCATTTGTGACCTTATTTGTTCTGCAGAAAATACATCCCCACAATTATATGTTGTGTCTATAGAATGGCAGAGACTTTACCTATCCAGTTTAACAGATGTAAATTATGGTCAAATAAAGTACGGCTGATTGGATGGCTTCACATAGAGGGAGTTCAACATCTCTGATGATAGTTACACTGTTGCATGTACTTAATAGCCATATTGCTAGTTGGAGGGGTTGTACAGCTTGATGTTCAATTCTAGCACAGGGATTCCTTTTGTGTGAAAACACTGACATCACACAAAAGCCATTACATCACATCAGTCTTATCCCTTGATATGTTACACAAACCCATGTGAACATAGCTTTGGATTTCACGACAGTAGGCATTTGTTCTGCCAATGTTATGGTGTCAGTGCTTCTGTGGCACATGCATTGAGTACTGTGGTATACACAAGTTTGCTCCACTTCTTGGGTGGTATGTGTGGAGACGTACAGAGATTCTTTCCCTGACCAAAGAACACTGATATAGGGCTGATCACAACTGTGTGCACAAGAGTGTACTCATTTATTTCCCATGAGCCTGACATGCTGATATATTTATTATCAGGGATCATTTCTTAATTCACACATTAATTTAATTTGCATGTGAAAATGCCTATAGCTACCTCCTGTGGCACAGCATGATAATATGCAGGTCTGGTGAATAAATTGCATCATAGTGTGGTGTTTGCATATGTTCTTATCTGTCTGCCCAATAACTCTGTCAGGTGGGAGGGCCTTACACAAAGGTATTATGTATGTCACACCCTGGTCCCACATTTGTAACACAGCACACACCTACATATGGAATGCATAACCATTAGAATTTTGAAGTGCATAATTCACTTTAAGGATGATTCTCCTCATACATGTGTTAGACTGATTTCTGTATTATACACATCAGTGTTAACATTGATGGGATGGGTTTGATTCTTGCAAAAGGAGATTGTGGCTTCTAAGCTATTCCTATTTTTCAACATGTTATATTGATAAAATGCACAATAGGCAGATATCTCATATGTACATAGTGACCTTGCAGAGGGTTGTCTCAACTTAACATGTTAATGACATTCATATGTCATATGATCCCCTCTGTTACAATGTTAATGTGTGTAACTGTCACACCCTATAATATAATTTCTGCTTTTGTTTACCTTTATTTGCTCAGGAAGTATTACCACCATTAATTAGTATGAAATATGTATTGTAAAATGCTATTATTTCATAACTGTCTTTGTGACATAAGCATCTTCACTTCAATTATCTTACTAAGATTTAAATATTTACCCTCCCTCTTACATATTTCTGTATGCATCTCTTTGATTTCTGTGCACATTGTCCTCAGTACACTTTTCTCTGGTAACCCATGTATTGCTGCCCTTGCTGTTTCCCCTCCCCCTTATTTATGTCTATATTCATATGTTTTGTTTATGTGCACAGTATACTCAGTACACTTTCCTTGTCTGTGTACAGCATGCATTATTTGCCTTATGTAGCTAGCATGCTGTCCACGTGAGCACACTTAACAGGTTTGCCCACAGGCAAACTTCTTTGTTTACTATGTGTGAACATGCTGCCCAACATGTTTTCCTGGCTGCCAACACTGCTGCTGGCCATGAAAATATAACTGTATTTGTGTAGGTATGATGACCAGCATGTATATGTGATTCGTGCTGCTGCTCATCGCACTAAGACCTAAACATCGCTTTGGCTTTGTGTGAAGCCTAAAGGATTGTTCATTAATCCCACAGCAAGGTTTTACATATAACTACAATAACATAACAACTGAAAGTCAAACACATAGAAGCTTACATACATACATGCATGCATACAAATATTTCAAGCACGGGCATTAATGCCCTTCTAGCTTGCCAATATGCCAAAACACTTGTTCCCATAATAAGTATTCAGGCTGTTCTTAAAAATATCTAAACTAGTACTTACTTTAATGTAATTTGGTAGTCTCTTCCATGCATCAGCTACCCTGT